>NC_056743.1:1187641943-1187721943 GCF_019279795.1 Protopterus annectens | reverse complement strand
GGTTTGTCTCTCATACAAACACACACACACACATGCAGACATGAAGTATCTGGTGTTGCTTTGCATAACAAATGTTCTGGTGAATGCTGCAGAAGGGAAAACTATTACAGTTAGCAAGGAAAAGTATACAGATTGCGCCCTGCTGTCCGCACTGAAACAGCTGAGTGCACATCCAAGGTCATTCAGTGTCTGAAAATGTATCTCCAATCCACTTACAAACAAAAGCTTGAAAATGCAAACTATGAGTAAGTATTCCTTGTGAAGTACTGCAACATGTATTGTTGAGATGACTGACACGCCCCTCAGAAGTCACAGTGATCGATGTTCGATTAGTCACAGAATAATACTTCTAATGTTGTTATACTCAACCAGTCAGCTACTGAAACATCCTGACATGTATTTTAGGGGTTGCCTAATCATTAGCTTTTAGTCTGAAGGCTGTGGCGAAAGAAAGAAAACTGCATTTTGATTGATCTTACAAAAAGTTTTATTAATAATGATTACAATGTTCTGTTTGAAAACACATTTAAAGGAGTAGGGAGATTTTGGTCTTGCAGTTTTGCAGACATCTATGAAGAAGCAATGACTAATACCATATCTCAGCTGGGAGGCAGTGGCCTTATTAGAAAAAAATGCAGTCTGCAAACAAAAATAGACAGCGACAAGTGAAAAATGTTAAACAGCATTGGACAGAAAGTAACAAAATAATTTAGAGATGTAGCAAGACCTGTAAATGTGTGGTGTTAGATGAACAAGGATGTTTAGGATGGTAAGAATGGGCCATCTTATGTATAAATCGTATTTATTTTATTTTGTTTGGTGAAAAGAAAAGCTCCACAATATCCTCTGCATGTGTCTAATCTACTGTATCCTTTAAAACCTGTCTTCTTATACTTTGAATCTCTACGTGTCAAAGCATAAGTAATGTATTTTCTTACTATGGCTGTTCATACCATCTTCTTTTTTTTTTTATTGTTTTATTAAAAAAAACCCCCTCAAACATTTTTAGTTCAGTAATCATAGTAGTAAAAAAAAAAAAAAAATTTCTACATATTTCATCATATTCTGCTTTATTCTGCTTTGTAATATATTGTACCTATATTCTTTGGTTTCCATATTAAAGCTTTCTGCGATCTGAAAGGGCACAAAGCAAGTGATGCAAAAGATGTCATGTTGCACTTTTATACTAAATTGCTTGAAATAAACTCTTATTCCTTCCTGTTCTGCAGAAACTCTGGTTGTGGGGTTGTGGCTATTACTAGGGTCTATATCTTAATTTAAACTCCTGCACCCAAGATGCACTACCAAACCTCTAAATAACTCAGATTCAGTGTGATTCATTGTGTCACAAGCCACCTCTTATATATAGCTTCTTTTCTTAGAGAGCTTGTCAAGCCATCAGTGTGACATGTGACCCAACAACAGGGCTCATCATCCAAAACATTTTTTGGCTCCATTTCTCTCCATCCTTCACCCTGGCAATAAAAAGCACCCATGCCCCCAGACTCTCTCCACCAATCTAGAAACTGCCAATAATTTCAACCATTTCTTCATAGAATGCCTAGCAAAAGTATCCTCCTCCTTCCTGAAAAGACTTCTCCTCAAGCTAAAACCTTGCTGTAATGCACCAGACAATCTACCTCCCACCTTCCTCAAACAATCTGCTGAAACCATTGCCTATCCTGTATCTATTCTCATAAACAGATCTATACAGGAATCATATGTCCCAGCCATCTGGCACCAAGCATATATCATTCCACTTCACAAAGGCAGTAAAAACATAACCAGTTTTAGACCTATAGCCATACTCTCCCCTCTCTCAAAAATACTAGAAAAAAATATCCAGGCACAAATCATGCAACATCTAAACCTGAACAAACTTCTCTCCCACACCCAACACGTCTTCCGCCCCAGCCACAGTACCATCACTATCCTCCTTTCCTTTCTAGAGACAATCAACCTAGCACGTGATAACGGCAAATATGTATCATCATTATTTATAGACATTTCAAATGCATTCAACACCATCTCCCACTCCTTACTCTTATCCCAGCTCTCATCCTTACATATCTCTCCCTCCACGCTTGCCTGGTTCACCAGCTACCTATCCAACCACCAACAAGCCATCCAGTGGAAAGAATCTACCTCTCCTTTCTTACCTACACCCACTGGGGTCCCCCAAGGTCCAGTACTAGGTCCTCTGCTCTTTAACATATTTATCAACAACTTCCACCTCTCCATCCCTGAAGCCTCCATCATCCAATATGCAGATGACTCCACCATCATTTCCTCATCCTCCTCCCCCTCTGAACTGCTACTTAAAACCCAACTTGCCTTTTCCAAAACAGAATCCTGGATGAAAGCCAATCACCTTGCCCTAAATGCTACCAAAACAAAACTAATGATCTTTACCCCAACTAGAAACTCCACTTCAGACAAAAACCTGTTCTGCATTACAAGCCAAAATAAAATTTCATTAGAAATAGTCCCTCTCGACCAAACTGCTAGGCATCATTATTGACAAAAACCTAAAGTTTGACTCCCACATATACTCTGCTATCAAAAAAATGCATCAAAAAATTAGTCTCCTATACAGGCAAAACTGCTATCTCAGCCCCTCCACCCGAAAAACACTTGCAACTACCTTCCTCCTCCCATCTCTTATGTACAGCGCTCCCCTATTCACCAACCTCCAACTAGGCCTGCACTCCATACTGGAATCCTGCTACCACAAAATTAGCAAATTCGCTACCAACTCCAAAAGTTCATCTCAGCACTGCCACTCACTACTTATCCTCATATGGCTAGAACTCCCCAACTACCTTAGATATTTGCAGCTTACCACTACCCACAAGCTCATCTTCAAACCATCTGACTGTCCATCCCTGGTCACAGCCCTAATACCCTAAATTCCCTCTTGCTCCCTAAGATCCGAGAACCAAAACCTGCTTCAAGTACACAAACCCTCTCATCCCCTGGCCAGCTATTACTAGCCTGCACAATAGCTAAACTTTGGAACTCTCTCCCCTCTCACCTACGCAACATGCCTAACTATAATAACTTCAAAACCCAGCTCTTCTCACACCTGTCCTCCAAATGGGAAAGTCCCTCTCATGCTCCTCCCTAAAGCATTTCCTTCAATTTTGTTTTCTATCCTTTTACTCCCTCCTTTTTTTCTTTTCTTTTACAAAAGAATCGCTACATACATGACTACCTAATGAGGATTTTCTTTGCCAGTCTGGTTTAAATATGAATAATATGATTTCCTATTCTACTAATGCTACCTAATACTTCGGACTGAATTTTGTCTATTAATAGTAATGTAATGTAATGTAAACTTACATATATATGGAAGTAATGTAATGTAATGACATTTTCTTGTGGAGCTTTTCTCCCCGGGCCTCCACTGAAAATGGGCCGACATGGCCCAGTGGATTATCCCGGTCAACAAATGCAAATAAATAAATAATAAAAGGCAAAGAACTACTTAATGATAGCAAAACTGCTCGGTTACTCTATCATGTCTATTTACTTACATAAAGAAAAAAATGCACAATCTATGTAACCAATAGTTTTCTTCTGGACAGCTGTTCCAAACTTTAACCACTGTTTTGATGAAATAATGCTTCTGTATGTTTCCAATGAGTCATCCACCCTTTATCTTTAAACTGTGTCTTTTACCGTGTTTTCAAGGCATTAAATGTTAAGCTGTTCTATTCTTTCATTATATGGCTACTAGTGCAGATAATAACACTTTTTTTTTTTTGCCTTTTTCCAAACAACCTCGGTACTGGGTACTTCCTTTTAAAGATGAGCTCACCATAAGTATATACACAATATTTCAGACAAGATATTGTCAGCTGTCTCTATATTGAAAAAAACAACTTTTTTGTCTGATGGCAATTTATATATATCCCAGTAGTCTGAGAGGTTTCCATGCTGCTTTCCTTTAAATCATTTGATATAACCCCTTTCATCAGTTTTGCTCTTACTCTCTCACTGGCAGCTGTGTGCTACTTTGCCAGGGTTGTTTGTAGAATGACTTATTTAGCTTTGTGGCAGCATATTTGCTTTGCAGCATTTTATGCCACTACTCCATTTATTTCAGGTCTCATAGGTTCATAGGTAGCTAATAAGCATGCAGTGCAGGAGGCCTGAGTCCAGCCCAAATTCCCAATCTCCCCTAAGCACTGTCTACTTAAGTGACTTGCTGAAGGTCATGCAGCAGATAAATGAAGGCTGAAGCACCCAAACAACTCACAGCCTTACTCATCTTTGCGAATGGCCATCACACCCTTTCCACACTTTTTTGTTTTTATAACTATTGCATAAGCATAATTCATTTATTTTATTTATTAATTTTATGTAGCTTTATTAAATAGGGTAAAGCACTGGTCCACTTGGGACCTATTTCAGGCTTGGCCTTGGTGTAAAAGCATATTATACTTAATACAAAACTACAAATAAAGGCCAGTTTGCATAGGAGTTGGATGCAAAGTAAAAGCATAATCACAGTCAGAAATTAATTTACTGAACTATTTTAGAATATGGTGATGGCAAAAAGATAACAACATATCAAACAATATGACAAAGACATTGTTTTATAAGCAGCATTGATTCAATACTGACAACAGAGCTACAGTGACAGGCATGGAGACAATGCTGTGTAAAGGATGGTAAGAGGAATAAAAAGGGTTTAATGGGACATGGGAAAGTATAAAGAAGAGGGGACATGAAAGAGGTGAGGAAGAATAGTGGAAGAAGGGAAATGCTTATGGTGTGAGTAAGGGAGTGGGGTAAGTGGGGGTAAAGTTATTTACTGCCGGGGAAGCAGTTGCATTTTGTTCCTTTTGTGAGATGCTGTCTCAAGTTTTTTTCTGAAGTGAGGTAGAGTAGTGGGACCTGTGAAGTTAGTGGTGATGTACTTCCACAATTTTGGTCCAGGACGGAAAAGCTACAGTCACTGCATTTCTTATTTTTGAAGGTTATATGGAGGGAGGACCATAATTATGTTGAGGTCTGAGATAATATAATCCTTCCTTAACTGTGACCTTGCCTGCTGGGTTCATGAATGTTTTAATTTAGTAGTTTGAATAGCCAAGTTCTTTGTTACTCTGGTAGCCAGTTTGTATTTTTTAGCACTGAACACTAGTGTCCAGTTCTAGGTACTAGAAAACTAAGTCAACAAATTTTGTTTGCTGTTGGTTGGTAGAAAGGAAGTTAAAATTTTTTAAGGGCTCTGGCAATTAGTTGAAGTGCAAATTCAAGCTGAGCTAACAGTATGCTTTTCCCAATGGTCTTCCTGATTGATTGACAAAGGAAGTAGACCTTCCACGTCCAGATGAGAATCTGTTTTAATTTTGCTTTAGTTTTCTGGATGTGTAGCTCAAAGTTAAAGGCTGGATCAAACCACAGACCAAGGTATTTGAATGAGGAAGAGGTTTCAAGTGGACTTTAATAATTGTCTAGAATGGAAAAGTTTGCAAGAGAAGATTTGTGTTTTTGACAAGAACTAAATAGCGTGACTTTAGTTAGTTGAAATAACTGGCCTCAGTACCAGTCCCTGTGATTGCCCACTAACAACCATCCTTCCACCTGAGTCAACACCATTTACTATAACCCTGTGTGTCCTGCTACCTAGCCAGTGTTTTACTCACACTACTACCCTAGGACCCAGTCTAAGTGATTCTTATATGTCGCATACCATTTTGGGTAATGCCATGATAATGTTTAAGCAGGCCACATCAGCAGTCTTTTTTGATCTAACATCCTGCTTACCCCGTGAAAGAACTCTTTTGTATCTGCCATGGCCTTTCTGTTGTGAATACATGCTACCTTGGGCCATTTGATCCACTGCACTACATATTTCTAAAGCCTTGTCTTCACATGTAATAATACATTATGTTCCCATAGCTAGGTAGTTTTCAGACTTTATCTCACTTCCAGTTTTGTAAAGAGAAACCACATCAATCATTTTCCATTCTTCCTTAAGCATCCACTAATAATTTGTTAAAAATAATAGGTAACTGTATTACCAGTTGTTCCCTCAGTTTTCCAGCAATTCTAGGGTTAGTTCTCCAACTGGTAGTAGCTTTAGTTTCTGGAGGAATTTTAATATCCTTTCTTCTCTGAAAGGATTACCCATATTCTTGGTATTAGCATAGGAAAATTACAAGACAGGCTGGGGTTAGATTGTTGTGCACTTCAGGGAGTCAGTGTCAATCAGCATTCAGCACTGTCATGTTATTCATTTACTTAAACAGTATCAGTTGTGCGGTCATTTAAATTAATGAATGATGGGTGTGCTACTGCAGCAATGAAAACCAAGATGGGCTGCATAGCTGTTTTACCTCTTTTTGTCTAACATTTTTTGAATTATGACCATCATTTTCAGGGAGTGACAGGCTGAAGACTGCCAGGGAGCCAGTTTTAGCTAGCTGCTGCCACATTATACTCCTGAGGCTTCAGAAGTGAATGTCCATGATGCACCTGCAGTCATGGCTTATTGTAAAGTGATTTAATCGTAGCAAGTAGCTTGTTACAGCTGTAGCAAGCCACTTGCTACAGTTAAAAGAATGTTTTTCTTTTCTTTTCTTTTAAGACCACAACTTTTGAGATGAAAGAGATACCAGTTCCAGGGAACTCTACAGGGTGCCAGATGACCTAACTATGTTTCTGAATGACCTATGACTCTGGGACAAGTCCCTAAATCAATGACAGTTTCTTAAATATTATTCTTTCACTTCTAAAAATAAACAGAGCAGCACGTGTTGCATCAGAGTGTCTTTTTTGAAACAATATCAAACAGGAAAAATTAATGTCTGTCATTACTGAATGACTGTAATCTACCATGTTTTATCAGAACATCAAATATCATACAAGTGACAGCCAAAATTACAAATATATCATGGATTTTTGCAAATTCATGGACACAGAGAAGTACAGTCCTCACTGCCTTGACTACCATCACCAAAACTGTTAGGAGTACTCAGCAGTTCATGCAGTGGATATGGACAGGGCAACATCATGTTTTTCCTGACACAGTAACATACCTCTAGTGTTAGGAAGAGAAACATAATACCAGCTGCTAGCCAGTTCTCTATGGTTCGATTCCCTCAGCCTTCATTTGCAGTCAGTGTTTAGCTGCATGTCGGAAGGAAGCTGTAATTACCCGTGAATGGCACACATTGATGGAGAAGGATGGGGTTTGCTGCCCTAACAGTCCACCAATCACAGAGATGTAACTGAATCTCCTGAAGTCTTGGCACAATTAGCCTTTGGCCTTATGCAGTTGATGCTTGGAAGAGGCAGTGTCCAGTGCCTTGGTGATTCATATGGGAACCAAAACAAAGACTAAATTAAATTACTTTTAATATATGATAATGGGTATTTTATTTGTTGGGAGGCTGTTAACTTCTTATGGAGATTTTTTAGTAATTGACACAGCCACTATCATTTGGTCAATATTAATATAACCTGTAGACATTAGCAGTATTTTAGGCAGATAACCTCCTGAAATTAGTGGTCTTGTGGTCTTTCCAGGTTGTGTAACTCATTTGTAGTCAAATAAAGAACTTTTAGAAGCTGACTCTACAGCAAAACCCCTGATATAATTTAAAATATAAGCATGATAAGTTTAACCAACCTTGAGCTTTCTAATTAGCATTCCCATTTTAAAAACTCCTTCCCTCCATAAGTCACTTTCTGTGTGCTTCTCAGGTTTAGAGATTCACAGAGTTGGAACAAAGCTAGCTGACTCATTGAACCCTGCCTAATTTGTGACCACATCCGGACAGCATGCTTAGTTAACAGCAATGGTTTTAGGCTGCACTTTTCCCACTGCATCCCAATTCACACCTCTTCAAATAATTTGATATTTCATGTTGGTCAGATAGGTCAGTCTTCTTCTTCTTCTTTTGGCTTTCCCCAGTTAGGGGTCACCACAGTGGATCACTTGTCCGCTCATGATTGGCAGTGGAGTTTTAAGGTGTCAAGTTGCCAGCCTGGCACCCAACCTTCCATAGAAGGCACACATACATGCACACACTCACACCTAGGGCCAATTTAGAGTGTCCAATCCATCTACAGCATGTCTTTAGGGATGTGGGAGGAAACCGGAGCACCCGGAGGAATCCCATGCGACCACATGGAGGACATGCAGACAGATAGGTCATATAGAATATAAATGTATTGATCAAAGAACAAAAGGGGGGATACAAACAATACAGCTCTCTCATACTCTGCTGAGGTTTGCACTAAGAGAAAACTGAGGAAGCGCTGGAGGCTGAAGTCCTCCATTGTCCACTGGGACAGATTTAGTGCCATGCAGGGAAGCTGTCTGATTCATTGCTGGTTAAAGATGAAGGATTGTTAGCGTAACAACCCAAAGCCCTTTGTTTATCCATGGCAGTATGTGCAGTGTGGTCATCAATGTGGTAACATTAGTCTTGATGATAAAAGGTAAACAGTTTACAGTATGCAGGTTCTACCTATTGGTTTATCCACAAGGGTAGATATATATATTGTAGGATTGGATCATTACAGGTTTTTCCATAACTACAGCACAGGAAGTTTAAAGGTGAATTCCTTGATGATATGCTTCTTTTTCTTTTAGATATAACTCAGGTATTGCTAACTCACAGTGCATATATCCTGTTTCCTTTTTAAAGTATGTAGTAATTAATCCATGAATGTGGCTGGTTTTAACAGAAATGGAGAGGCATTGTAAAGAAACAGAAAACAAATGTGATGTATTTCATTTTTTTTTAATCACAGGGCACTATAGATAGACAATATTCCTAATGAAAGTGGTAGAGGTTACATTGTTTGGAGAATGCATAGATACATACACACATACATAATTTTAGATGAAAGTGTTAACCTTTTATTGAAATAGAAGCTAGCTGTTCCCACAACTCCAGCTGTGTGTGAAAACTGATACTGATGCCATTTAGCCTGCCTACAGCATACGCTCCAACATACAAGTGGATCTGATATCATAGTGTCACATGCATGCCAGGCATGATAATACTCACAAGGCATGTAAAACCTCTGTCTTGCATGTATTGTAAAGTCCAGCAGTACAGGGAGGACATGCTGGGGTGCTGCACTAAGAAGGCATAATTCCAGTTTTGAAAAAATGTAGTTTGGAGCCACGCCATGTGTATGAAGGGGACGGCTCCAGTAGTACACTACTGCACATGCTCACAGCACTTGGCTGTGCCTCAGCCCCCTTACAGCTTGCAGTATAGCTCTACCTGTATGCGACATTGGTACTGCAGACATTTAGACTGTATACCAGTTAATGTCGCAGTGCCTAGGCCTATACAAAGATAGAGTTGTTGTTATGCTAAATGTGACATTTGAAAGCAATGGGCTATATGGTTACTTAGAACTTTTCTATTGGCATACAGTTTCAATAGTTCTATGTCCAATCATCTTTCAAGTCTAATTTTTTTATAAGAGGTTATCATCAGTTAGGATGCCTGCAACGTTTTTTGGGTTACAGTTTCAATTTTTGTGTTGTTGGATAAGGTTATTTTGAATCTTTAGAAATAACCTCATTCAACAATACAAAAATTGAAACTGCAACACAAACAAAACTTCTGGGGGTCCTAATTGACAACAACCTCAATGATGGTCAACATATAGTGCAGTCCCTTAAAAAGACACACCAGAAACTCATCTCCCTATATAGAACAGTATCTGACAGACGATGAAAGACAACCACTAGCATCTACCTATTCTCTTCCATTCATAATATATGCCTCACCTATTCTTACTAACTTAATAAAGAAAGACCTGAAAGGCAAAACAACTAACTGTGATGAGCAATGGAAGAAGAATCTACAATCAGCCTCTACACATCTTAAAACAAAAACGCAGAACACGTATTCCAAAAATGGAAAAAAAGCAGAAGAGAGCCCAGAAATGCTTTTAATCCCAGAAACTGTGAGCATAATGGCTCCTCTAGAAAGCCAATAAAACATAAAGATGCAATTTAACTTTATTTTCAACAAGTGCTTATAGGTATGCCAAAACCTGGGTTCCCTAGCTGAAATTGAGGCATAAATTACTAAAGATTGTGCGTCTGAAAACAAAATACTGAGAAGTACAAAAGACTGAAAATCATAATCCTGAATAGTGAACACGTCCGTTATATCGAATGAAGCATTGAACTTACCATCCAAATGAAAAGCTTCTATTTGAACTTGTCAGGTTACAACTCAGTGGGGAACCAACTCAACAGGCACAGCGGGCTGAGAATTCAGCCAACTGTAAAAATGCAAGTGGCAAGCCTCACTGTATCCCCACACCTCTGAAATTATATGTGTACCAACTCCACGGTTACATAAACACGAATAAGGGAAAACCCTTCCAATAGAAAAGAATCACTGGCGTATGCTGGCGTATGCTTAGAAACTCTACCAGTAGGGATTTTGTATGGAAAACAGTGACTGCGGAATTCAATGTCAAAGAGCCGAACATGATCCAGAGGAACTTTTCCCAGTTTGCTCTCAGTGGGGTGCAGAGAAGAAAATTAAAAATAAATAATGTTTTTGTGGTAGGGGCAAGCTGTTTGTGCCCTGTTGTAGAAATTGTGTCCTTTTACCCCAAATATATATACTCTAAATCCATGGTCATACAATCCTGGGAATAACGAATCCAGCCGTACACCTAATGTATCTGTTTAGCAGATCAGCCAAAGAGCTGTGCAACCTTAGATTTAGATATTTTTTTTTGAGGAGGCATACCCTTCTTATGGAGAGTGTGAAGCACTCCCCCCTCCCTGCAACACATTTTTTATCTATTTTCATTTGGTGTGCTAACTTCTTCCTTTGCATTCACTTTTAAGTACATATTCAGCATTATTTCAGGATTTTCATTCTTTCATAATTTTCAGAAGTTTGGTATAAGTATTATGATCTTCTGTCATTTAAGCTTCATTCTTAAGAAGAGGGCCCAAAACTTCACATGATCAACCGTAACATTCTACATAACATGAATGGACAGCCACAAGCTAAACAGTGATACTGAATTTGTGAAATTTGATTACCCAAAATTGATTGCCAAATTACATTTACAAATGGAATTGCACAACAGCAAACATCAATTTTACAGAAGGGTCATAAAAATGGCTACCCTGAAAACATATTCCTCAACTGTCCAGATATTTTGGATCTTGTCCAGATTTTGCCTCATATTTTTAGTCTTCTCCTCATAAAATGTGTGGTTTCTGGTAAATCCCTGAGGATTGAAATCACTAAATAATGACATGCATTTGAATTTCAGACCTAATATCCTTCAGAAATGCATGCTATACAAATCCTATTATTCTAACAACTTTCTAAGTTTCTAAGAGCAATATTTAAAATCTGTCCCTATTTTTGGGCCTTTGTCCCCCATTATTTACTGCTTTTTTCAGATTTCTTGTGATAAGAGGTTGTAAGCTGTGCCTGAAAATTTCCTAACAAAATTATGCATAGCTAAGCAGTTATAACCGTGCACAACAATTGATTAGCTAAATTCTAAGTCATTAAAAAATTAAAAAAAACAGCTTTAAACATTATTTTCAGCAAGTACCCATGTTTTTGCAAAACGTTAAAAGACTATGCAAACAATAACTTATTGGGAAAAAGTCTATAATTTGACGTTGTCCATCTTTCTATAGTCACTGATCATGATAGCAGTCCTTAATTTACATTTTGTTTGAATTATAAAAAAAAAGTTCTATGGGTCAATCTGCTTCCTGAATGCATATCATATGTAATTGGGATACTTCCACAGTAAGACGCACATTATGGAATATTTATTTTAAATATAAGAAAGTGACATTTACCTTGTTTAATAAAATGACAATAGAATGAGTTTAACTGCACCTGGTGTTCTGTAATACTGCAGACTAATTCCTGCACTCTGTCATTATGTAGCATTATCATGGAGTACATGGTCAGGAAGAAATGTTGAAATTACAAGATGCCAGATGCAAGATGACTCATTTTGTGATGAGCTTTTTATATTATATTAACTGATAGTTGAATTAAAAATAGTGTGGTCACTGGACCATCACAGGCTGCTGCTTGAAGGAAGAGGAAGTGCAAGACACAACTCTGTGACATCAGCACGCCATGCAGATGCATGCAACAAGCTGGCACATGTTCTAACAGGCAAGAACATTGGGCAATGCCTCTGCTATTTATAATTTCATATTTTTTAAATAGCAGATGCACTATGTAATGCATCTGCTATTAAAAAATATAAAATTATATCAGTTTATTAACTCTATGCTATATATCTATATATGTTTATGTCAGTTATGCACAAATAAGAAAAAGGATTGTGTTGCTGTTTCATGCCTTTTATAATTTCTCCAAATCCTTTGGGTTTCTAATACCATGATGGGAATGGACCCCATTCCTAAGTCAAAGTGCGATTAAAGTTCATGAAATTAGTATTGTTTTAATCTTTGATGTCAGCCAAACGTGCTCTTCTCAGTACCCACAATCTGCCCAGTAATGACTCCTGCAATTCGTATGGAGTTACATGTATTTGTAACATATCTAAGCACGATTGTAAATTCTTTTTTATAAGACCAGTTGCTCCTACTACTATTGGAACTGTCTGGGTATCTTTCTTCTACATTGGCCCTCGTTTCTACCTGCAGATCATGGTATTTTATGACTTTGTGTCTCTCTGTATGCAAGACACTGTAGTCACTGGGTGTAGCAATTTGAATGATCAGTGCTGTTTTTATCTTCTTTTCATGGATCACTATATCCGGTTTTCTAGCATCTATCTTTTGAACTGTTGGTAATGGGTGATCCCATGTGATGTAGACTTCATCATTTTCTATGATGCTTTGTGGCTTATGTTTCCAGTGTTTTTCAGCCACTTCAGTACTATAATGTTTGCACAATCCCCAGTGCAACAGTCTTGCCACATTATTATGCCTTTCAGTATACAGTCCTTCTGCCATTAGTATGTCACAACCAGCAACGAGATGTGCGGTTACAAAAACTACATTTGTCTGTTTCTCCCACATGTTCAATGGACTTTGTAAACCAGTGTGTACGTAGCCCACTGTCTTGGGCTGCTAATATTAACCTTTAATCTCTTTGTTTGAATTCTCCTCTCCTTAACCGTTCCTGCATTCGTTCCTGATCAACATGAGGTTCTTCCAGAAGTTTTCTATACTTGCATCTATATTTATGCATTTTCCACATTTCTTGCCTTCTCATCTGGTCCTTCACCTTATATTCTTTCTTTTGTTTTTTGGCACATTCAGTTGCTGCCTGGTTTTTATCTACTTCTGATTTGATTTCCATTCCTGCTTGAGGTCAATATGCTTCTGCTAGATTAAGCAGCTAAGTCATCTTAGATTTATTCTCCTCGTGTTTCAAAACTTTCATTATGTTTGGGTCTTGTGAGGTTAGCAGATATGTGTGCAGTCCCACTATTGCAGATCTATCCATGTAATCAATTTCAAGGAGGCCCATCCCTCCTTCAGATCGGGCAATATGTAATCTTGGTATACACTGATTTTTATAAATCATTTGGTTAGTATGAAGCATCCTTCTTGTTTTCCTGTCTAATCTATCCAACACATTTTGGGGCCAGTCAGTCACTCATGCTTTGTGGCTTTACATATGATCATTAATGTTTCAATAATTTCAGCATAACATGTATGGACCAATATCGTCCAAGCTACGGCACCAATTTGTATAACTCAGTTACAAAATGCAAGGTCAGAAAATGAGTACAAAACAACATTTACAATGGAATTATGCAGTGGATTATAACAGTTTGAGAGAAGGGTCCATAAAATGTTTACCTTGAAAACAGCATACCAAAATTCTAGAGAGATAACAGTTATAACAATACATTACAATCAGTTTGTTAAAATGGATGAACAAACTATTTTATATTAAAATGCACTACAAAATATATCATGATCACACACTTAATGTGAAATTTAAACTGCAAAAAAGATGCCTGTTCTATTTTTAAGGAAAGTAGGATACTGACCACATGGGGTGTATGATATAGGCAACTGTTACACATCTAGGGGCATTTCAGACTCACACCTTACAACACATTTGGGTGTGTAGTTGTGTAGTTGCTAGTACTATCTGTATCATGCATACCTCTTCATGCTTTATTGCATAGCTCAAAAGACAGATAGAACAGCAGCCGATAGATCAATGTTTCATGTGTTCTTTGCACTGTGTGACACAATATTCTAATCCACAAATTCCACAATTGTTTGTTAACTTATTCTCTGGGCTGTTGCGGGCTGTTAGGCTAGCAATGGTGTGTTGAGATACAGGAAGAAAAACAACAGATGACACAACCTGAAGCAGAAAATCTGTTAGGGATCTGTCTTGGTATCCATCTTATCTCACCATATAAAGGATGGGCACAGTTTCAAGCAATCATGTTTTTTTATGCTAGATATGTAGGCGAGATACAGAAAGGTAAGATATTTACCAATATAACAGATAATGAAGATCTGCAAGTGAGTATAAACTTGTGGAACAGTGTGCAAACAATGCAAGTTTAATGTCAATAAAACTAAAGTTTTATGGGAAAAGACAAAAATAATGGATCAGTATAACAGATAACGAAGATCTGCATGGGAGTTTAAACTTTGTGGAACAGTGTGCAAACAATGGAAGTCTAATGTCAATAAAACTACAGTGTTATGGAAAAAGAAGAATTAATCTTTCTTACAAAATAGATGTAGGTGCCATTGAAAAGGGGAATGAATATAAGAACATAGGTATGGAGGCAAATGATGCCTTAAATTTTGATTCTCATAATTACCATATTTGCAAACAGATTTATAAACCTCTAGGATGTTTACTCAGATTGCATGAAATCTATAACTCGAAATTTTGTTCCAAGGTTTTTTATTAGTTCTGTAAGGTTTAATTGAGGATTTGGTGGGACAGTATGGTCACCCTCTTCTGAATACTAAAATCAGACTGGATACAAAGGATCTATTTCATTACGCTGAAAACCACTAACATAAACGAACATTTCCCAACCTACAAAAGCTACTAAAATCCATCAAATAACCTAAAATACCACCTGCACTATTTCCACCGCGGTGGTGGTGCTACGGTAGCGTTGTCGCCTCACAGTAAGACACTGTTCAGTTCGATTCTCAGCTAGAGCGTCTTCTGTGTGGAGACATGCATGAATGGGTGTACCTTCGTTGAGGGTTGTGCATCAGGGCTGGTAACTCGGCACGTAAAAATCAACTACCAATCATTAGCGCACCGGAGTTCTGCTGTGGTGACCCCTAACCAGGAAAAGCCGAAAGACACAACAACAACCACCTGCACTATTTCCAGCTATCCCAGTCCTCTCAACTTAAATAAGCCTCCTATAACCCAATCCTACTACAATCCATAACCCTCTCAGAACTCTGACTCCAGGCCTAAATCTCCCCTCCTGATCCCTTAACCGAAACTCCTCGATTTCTTAGGTTCATACTAGGCTATCTGCCCTGGGGCAATTATAAGCCTAGCCCGATTCTGTATGGCTTACGCCACCCCTTGATTTGAGTATACTGTGCCCTTTTTAAGGTTTAGTTTACTGTGCCTTTGTCTAATAGTGACACGGGAGTAATCCCTGGGACAAACCTACGATCCCACATCCACTTATCGAGATTCTTCTTGAAGAGATTCAGTGAGGTGCTCTGCCTCACATGAACTGGAATTCTATTCCAGAGCGAAGGGAGCCTCTGGGTTATGAACCTGTCCCTCCAGCAAGTTCTATTTATTTCTGTGCTGAGGTTCAAGTCCCTCAAGCGTGTGGCTCTAAGGGATTTAGATTTACTGAGGTGGAGCATGTCCATTAATTCTGGATTTGACATAGCTTTGTATGTCAGGCATAGATTGCCTCGAAGTAGGCGGTATGCAACTGAGCAGAGCTGGAGTTTTTTTAACCGAGCAGCATATGGCATCTGTTTGAGACCCTTGATCCTCTTGGTGAGATACTTTTGGGGTCTTTCTAATTGCTGCAGGTGTCGGGTAAGGTACATCCCAAAGGGGCATTGTATTCTATGATGGGCCTGATGAGGGATGAATAAAGGGGCACGATTACCTCTCTTGATCTAGATGTGAAACCCTTTGTGATGAGGTGGGCTATGTAGAAGGTCTTTCTAACCACTTTGACAATGTGGTTTTCAAAGGAGAGATTGCTATCAATTTGGGTCCCCAGGTCCCTAATAACTTTCTCTGTACTTAATGGGTTTCCGCCTATGTGGTAATTTGTGGGCACATTGTTTTTGCCAAAGGGTATGACTATACATTTTTTGGCATTTAGCTTTAAACCATGGCGCTGGCACCAGTTATCTGTCTCTGTGAGACCTTTTTGAAGGATGTTTGTGTCAGCTGGAGAGTTGATTATGGCGCCCAGTTTGCAGTCGTCTGCGAACTTGGTGAGTCTTAGTCCTCCCACATTTGCCTGTACCTCGGAAAAGTATATACCGAACAAGAGTGGTCCCAGGACAGAACCCTGTGGGACGCCACTTGTGACCGGTTTCGAGTCTGACATGGCTCCAGCAACTCTCACTCTGTGGGTTCTGTCTTTGAGCCACTTTGCGACCCATCTTGTGACATAGGGGTTTAAATTTAAGCTGGATAGCTTATCTATGATGCCCAAGTGGGGTATTGTGTCAAATGCCTTTGCAAGGTCCAGATAGGCTGTGTGGACTACCTTCCCTTCATCTATGGCTTTGGTAACTGTTTCAAAGAAGTCAACCAGGTTCAAAAGGCAGGATCTGCCCTTGACAAAGCCGAACTGGGTAGGATCTAGTGTCTGTAGGTCCCCAATGTCTTTGTTTATGAGCTCCATGATGATCCTCTCCATAGCCTTGCAGACTAAGCTAGTCAGGCTTATGGGCGATAGTTTCCAGGGTCCGTAGAGGCTCCACCTTTGTGGAGTGGGACCACTGTTGCTGTACGCCATTCTGTGGGCACATATCCTGTAGTGAGGCTGAGATTGTATAGCTGTTTTATTTGAGGGATTAGTTCCTCTTGTAGTTCATGTAGGACGCAACCTGGGACGTCATCTGGTCCCATGGAAGCAGTGTTTTTTGCTTTGGAGAGGGCAGCCTTCACCTGAGCATCTGAGATGTTTGGGAGGCAGCCCTCTGCTGGGATAGATACTTGCTCTTTTTGGGGGGGGTGGAGAAGTTTGCACTGAACCTGTCTGCCAGGATATTGGTGATGTCTGTGGGTTCAGTGTATTTTTTGTCGTTTAGAATCAACTCAGAACAAGTCTGGGAGTTGCATCCCAGGTTTCTAACATAACTGAAAAAAGCCTTATGATTGTCTTTGGTGTCCTGTGCAATTTTTCTCTCGAAGCTGGCCTTGGAGGATTTTATGAGGGATTGTCATTTTTTGCTAGTACTGATCAGAGATGCCTTCCCTATTAGGGATTTTGCTCTATCATGTAGTAGCTTCCTCCTTCTGTTGTACAGTTTATTTATGGCAGGGGTCCACCAGACTGGATGCCTGCCTTTGGATGATTGGGTCTTGGTTTTGTTTGGGATAGCATGATCCATGCATTCCTGGAGATGTCCGTAGAATGCATTTATATAGGATTCTGCAGTTTGGGCTGTAGTTTCCACTGGCCCTGGGGCCTTGAAGGATTCCACTTCGGTTTTGAGAAGTGAGAAGTTCGCTTTTGAGAAGTTTTTCACTGTGGTTTTCTGGGCTGGGGGTGGGGTCGGGATGTGTACATCCAGTGAAATTAATTTATGGTCTGATCTTACCAATGAGGGATATACTTCTGGTGTGGAGCATAGAGTCCCCATGTTTCTTCCTAACCATAAAACTCCCCCAGACCTAAATTCTTCGATCACTAGCTATTAAACTCACTTCTCATTCTCTAAACCTTACTCTCCCAATTGATCCCTACCCACAGTACTCTGCTTCCACTCCCAAACACTACCACTGCCTTCTCATCTCCATACCCTAAGATATCCCTCCAAACTCCTTAAACCTAAATTCCCTTGAAGCTCCCTTACCCTATTGCTCCCCTTTTGCTCCCTAAACTTATCTCTCCCTTTCCACTCATTAATGTAACCCCCACACCCCCTGATCCTAAAACCTAAGTGCTGCCCCTTAGCAAGTTAGCATTATAAACACACAGTTGGATGACCAACAAAATAAAATTCAAATATACAGTGTTTGACAAGATGCTGCAAAACATACTTCAAACAAAATCAGCTTTGATAAAAGAAATGTAACCCAGTTCAAAAACTAGTTACCAGATAATATGTGCAGTTTGACAGATTTTTCAGAGACTGAAAAGGCGGGACTATTTTCTCAGTTACATTAGAGTTACAAGGGACTTTACTTCTTCTTCTTTTGGCTTTTTCCCAGTTAGGGATTGCCACAGCGGATCATCTGTCCGCTCATGATTGGCAGTGTAGTTTTACAGTGTCGAGTTGCCAGCCCGGCGCCCAACCTTCCACAGAAGGCACACACATGCACACACTCACACCTAGGGCCAATTTAGAGTGTCCAATCCACCTACTGCGTGTCTTTGAGATGTGGGAGGAAACCAGAGTACCCGGAGGAAACCCACGCGACCACAGGGAGGACATGCAGACTCCACACAGAAGGCACCCCAGCTGAGAATCGAACCGGAGAACCCCTTGCTGTGTGGGGGCAGCGCTAACCACTGCACCACCGTGGCCACCCTTACAAGGGACTTTACTAAACAGTTATAAAGAATCAAGTGATGACTGCTTGTGCATTTGGGACTGCATGGAAATATTAGTTCTTCCCTGCTAAAATTAGGAGAGACAGTTAGTGAAAATAAAACATCAGTACCTCTGTTCCCTGAAAGACTGTTGGAAAACTGATAATCTGTATCAGATTATGTCAAAACTAGCTGCACTTTGGAAATTTGTAAGTCACACTTGAATGCACATTTCAGGAATAAATGCTAAGGCATTTTACTTTAATTTGCTTTGAGTTGCCCATTTATAAGGCTGCTTGCTGACAATGAAGCTACTGCACTCTCTGGGTAACAGTAACAATTCACCCAGGATACAGATGTTTGTTGAAATCCTGCAAAGAAAAAATAAGTGTGGTGCATGTGTCTGTCTGTTTGTGTGTGTGTGTGTGTGGTGTCTGTATGCCTGTCTTTCTGTCTGTCTGTTAGTGTGTGTGTGTGTGTGTGTGTGTGTGTGTCTGTCTGTCTGTCTATCTGTGTAAGGTGAGTGTAGTGTGTGTGTGTGTGTGTGTGTGTGTGTGTGTGTGTGTCTGTGTGTGTCTGTGAGACAAAGAAAAACAGAATGTTTCAGCTCCACATCTTCTACCATCACTTGCTCAATGCTTGCAACTTTTTTCCTGACACAACTTTATTCATCAAAGCACCACAGCTGACCACAGTGTTCATTTTGGCAAGGAGGTGCTAATTAGTGCACTGGAGGTCAGATCTAATCAACTATCCTTGCAAGGCTGGGAGAACTCCTGTTCACATACCCCCTGATGCTGCCAGCTGTTTGCAACATTGTTACTTGTGGGTCTTGTCAAAGCAGGAGGATATATTCATTTATTTGTTTAAACTGGAGGGAGCAGTGCTTGCCCAGGCTTGTTTACTTATGTGACCCAAGACCCCCAGAGTGGAGAAAACAGACCAAGGTAAACAAAATGCAGAAACAGTGGGCTAACAAGGGAATAAAAGTGGCAAAGTACAACAAAATGTAGTATACTACATAACGTTGAGCAGCCAATTAAAACAGCACCGAGAAAATGCCATGTGATTTGACAAACAGGCAAAGGTTCTAAATCAAGCACAAAGGCTAGGGATGTAAACGACTAAAATGAAAATAAAAAGAATGTGAACTTTAAAGCAGCTGAACAAAAAAAAAAAAAACAAAAACAAAAAAAAAAAACAGGTAGCAAAGAAAACCAACAAAACAAACACTACTTCAGAGCAATATGAATTATCACACTATATGTCTTATGTTAGACAACACTTTTCAGCACTGTGTAAAAGTAAGAACTGGAGTAAGGACAGTGCTGCTACAGCTTCATTTATACTGGCTGTATATGAAATCCTCATTTGTACATGCATATGGTTTCCTTTCACAACTGTAATTATCTGATGATTGTGGATCTAAAAATACTGACTGTGATAGAAAAAATCATGAGGAATTTCAAAGCCCACTGTTGCAGCATTAAGCCACTTTTTGGAGGGGGGACTTATTCCACTGTACCTCACCCATCACTGCTAAGATATATACATATATATATATATATATATATATATATATATATATATATATATATATATATATATATATATGTATATCTTAAGATCTGTTGCACCAATTTACAGCTGTAATAATACTATTCCAAGAATCACAACTGCAGTGCTTATAATTTCATTTCATTTAAAAGACAGAGAGATAGCTAGCTAGCTAGATAGATAGATAATGTGTATCAGCAAACTATTAATACTCATAAGACCGAACACAGACAAAACAATCATTTCACATTGAACTTTTAAATGATAGAACATCAAAAAAGAAAAAAAAAATGTTTTGCCGGAGGGTAAACTCTCTGTACCCCTCAGACCCCCTGCTAATTATATATACAAAGATCTATCTATATATATAGCTATATATATATATATATATATATATATATATATATATATATATATATCTTTATGGGTTACCTTCGAGTTTGTTAGTTTGTTGAATATTTCATGAAACTGTGAACTGGCTGAGTGCTTTGCTTAAGTCACAATTTTATTTATTTATTTTTTTTAATTCTTTTTTGACTGAGTGGGTGGGCTGGTCCTTGGACCCTTTCAGCCATGACCCAGGTACAGAAGGCATAGTAATACAAACAAAACATAAATACAATATTGCAAAGATTACACAAGTACATACAACGTGGTTGTGCTACTTTTACATGGGCCAAAGTCTTCAGCTGCCCATCTATCAAAGCACATTTAACTTACTAATGATTCATGTAAATGCAGTAATGACTGTACAGAAATGCTTGCTATAGTCATCATAAAATTGGACTTAATGCAAGACTGCTTCATTGTGGGGTTTAGGGAGTTTTCCCCTTTTTTTCAAAGTTGTGCAATCTCAGTGTTGGTATATATAAGTAGCAGAGGGGTAGGGAATTCAGAGGGCCTTACCCCTAAAAAAAAAAAAAAAAAAAAAAAAAAAAAAAAACGTTTTTCTGTCAGCAAGTAATTTGTCAGTGAAGTTCTATTTTGAGGTTTATACACACACACACACACACACACACACACACACACACACACACACACACACACACACACACACACACACGTACATTACATATGTGGCTTCTCTTCTAACCATCTTTTGAATTATAAAAGCAATAAATGGTTGAAGATCAGAAAAATAGATTGTTAACTCAGTAACAGTAGCTGTATTATTAGCTCTATATTCCACAATCCTCACGTGCTGTAAAATTAATCAAAGCTAGTATTTCAATGCCTCGTTCTTTTCTAACTCCTTCCTAATTGAATGTGCAGCTGAAGTTTGAACTTTCAGGAACAAGGTGGGGTAAAATAGTGTGCCAGGATTAAATATAGTACACTAGTGATCACCATTCTAATGTGGCAAATGCCGCTCAGTGATGGACCTCTCCTTTCAGGAATTTACTTTTCAGATCTCCGAAGAGAGAACCAAGCTCTCTGGCTAATATAGTTTACAGATGACTGCAAGCTGGGGGTTGCTGTTAAGTCATCCTATGACAGCTAAACCCTCCAGAATGAGCTATCCCTAGTAAACTCTTGGTCGCTAAAATTGTACTCAGACTAATTAGTAAAAAGTGCAGAATTATCAATTTTGGTAGACAACGCCTGCCTTCATCACACTATAAAAACAACATACCACTACAAAACAAAAATGTAGTCAGGGACCTAAGATCGTGGTTTAACAACCTCTCCCTTTCTTTTGACCATCATGTGACAATGGCTATTAGGAAATCCTTTTATCTATCTCAGCTAATTGTCAAAGGAACATCATCAATGCCTACAGAGGTAATAACTCTTTTATACTCAGCATTGATGAGGCCAGTTATTGAGTGCAATGCCCACTATGGAATGTAAATCACTAAATATGTCATACATATAGTAGAAAGACCCCAAAGGTTTCTAACTAAAATGATCGCAGTCTTAAACTTCCTGAGCTACAAAGAGAGGCTAGAAGCTCCATCCCATTATTCAGTGTCTTACAGACTGTTGAGGGGAGAAATCTGGCTCAGACATAGGACCATTAGATGCCCCATTGAAATGGACTTCCTGTATCTCTGCAAATCCAATATCTCCACCAGTACTAGAATCAGGGGCCTAATTTTCACCAACAGATACACAAAACATGGTGGAAGGACATGTTTATAACTCAGCAGCTCCCAAACCTCTGGAACAATCTTCGTCTGTGATACACTATCTTCCTTAAATATAACCCAGATGACTGGATTGGTAACCACAAATTTACTCTGGAATTGACTGATATGGCCCTCCCTGAGAAAGGAAGCATGGCATGAGTTAGGGTACTGGTAAGGCGTGAATAGTCATAAGCCTTATGGCCTTGGAATGTCTATAAAATCTATGAAAATGTATTGTGTAACCCTGGGATTTTTCATTTAAAGAGTGAGATTCTGGTGTCTCTTTAAGTTATAAACGTTCTCGATATATACCAAGCTGATTGTAAATACATGTAATTTGCAGTGGTGTGGGGTGCAAGGTATGTTGTCACCCTACAAAAATATTATTTTTTCTTGTTTTAGGTTTGTTGGAGAAGCTTCCTCTTGAAAAATTAAACTATTTTGTGATTGTATTTATTAGTTTCAGTCTCAAAAGATTGGCACTTTAGTCACAGAGCCATAAAAATGTTCTTATTAATCCAATACAAAGACTAGCTAACAGCACCATTTAGCATGAAATAATGGGGGCAATTTTAGGCATACCGCAAGAGTCTAGATATCTCTCTGCTTATATCCAGGTCAAATCATAGCCCTATTTGATGGTAGTGGAATGTCATGTAGCCACCTAGCTTGAAATAACTATTTATTTATTATTTTTATTTACATTTAATGACCTGGGATGTCCAACAGGGCAGTGTCCATTTTCAATGGAGATCAAAGGAGAAAAGCTTCAAGACTATTGTCAAACAGACTTACAAATTCTATACATCAAATAGAATTATTATTAATTAGTCAAGACAAAATATGATTCAGTGTATCATGAAAAATAATTACAACAAGCAGCAATCTCGAATATAGTACACAAGGATTAAACAAGGGAGCAAGACACAAGTTAATTATTTGTGTCATATAAGGGGATCGTTATCAGAAGTATAAGAGCTAATACTGTGGGTCCTGAGTCTTTGAAAAAATAATCTATGATAGAAAAGCCCAGCAAACTCTGAAACTCACCTTAGACTATTTAAGCATTTTTTACATAGGGGTCTTGCCACCTCGCATATTTCAATGTGGAAGTTTCTAGTTATATTTACCAACTCTGATATAACCATACCTCAGAGAAGGGGGGAATACTTTGAGATGACACAACATCAGACAGTTGCAATGTACCATAAAGATCATTTATGATCCTTGGAGTTTCAACAGCCATCCTACATTAGGTTAACTTCCTGACTAGTTGGCTATAAGAGCTATAACAAAATACAGAATGCATGTACTGAACATCAGAAAGGAGAAAAGGTAATAAATGGTAATGTATATCAGACAAAATCACAGATTTACTTTACAGATGACACTCTATTTAATATCTACTAAATAAACAGGGTAGAGCAGCTATTAGAAAAGGACTAACCTTCCCAATACCTGAATATTTCCTTCTAAATCATGCCTCTTCATCTGTCAAAAAAAAAAAAAAAAACAATGCTCAAAAACCTCAAATTATGCTAAAATACATCTGTTGCTTCATTGCAGGTGCTGGCAAAAAAGCTACATCACTGCCTTGCAAAAAGTCAGGCAGGTTGCATTGCCATACCCCTTCAAATTATTCTACTCCAATACATTGACTTAGACAATCCTTTTCATGTACCACTGAAAACCTTCCATTACTGTCTTACTTTTAAGTATTACTCCAGATGTCTTAGATCATCTGATCTTTCTGGTTTTACTCTTGCCCCCCACAGCCCCCCTAACTAAATATACCAACTCTGAGATCGCTTCACATTGAAGAAAGGGCAAACTCCGCGCAATAGCCAAGCTACTTGTTTCCCTGAGTGGAAACTGCCGTTGGCGGTTTTGTGTGCTCGATTATTAGTGATCGACGTTTAGTTATTCGATTTAGGTGTTTCAGATACAGAATAACTGTTTTTATGCAACTATTACATAAAATATAGGAAATAACTTTGTCCTAAAATCTCAGGACATTTGCCATTTTTACAATATTTTGGCAGGACACAACTGCCCAAAGAGGGACTGTCCCTCGCAAAGTGGGACAGGTGGTAACCCTAAGAAACAATGACATCACATGGCAGGACATCTCAAACAAAGCATGTAAAATGCAAACTGTTATGGATACACAAGCTCTGAATACAGACTATTGCAGAAAATATAAAACTTTTTTTTTTACAGAGGAGTTTCACCCCTGCACACTCTAACATGGGAGCTCTACCCCAACAATCTTGATCTCTAAATACACAACCTCTGAGGTCTCAGAAACCTGGAGAAAATGAGAAAAAATATTTCATTCCTCCCCTTTCTCTGAGTCATACAACCTCAGAGAATTTCATAGATGAAATTCCACCAGGCAAAGTTTGATGTATTGCGACACAGACAGTTTGAATAACCAACGAAACTGGTTCAATATTTCAAGTGTCTATAATGTGGCAGTCAACAAATCATAGGAAACCCAAATCAGTATGTAGTTTGTAGCATTTGGGAATATGAGCAAATGGTGGACAGTTAGGATATTTTCAATTTTATGAGAGAATTAGCTGACTTAGGAGTAGGAATTCAAATTGTGCAGTGAAAGCATGATGGGTCCTAGCATGTGACCTGCTGCTGCTTTAGTAATGTTGTTATAATGCTAGTGCTAGTGTGTGATGAAAGCAGACTGCAGATAAGTGAACATATGAGAAGATTAAAGAAAGGTTGGCAGGAGATATACCCATGCAGTAGAAAGTAACAAAGTGGAGAGAAGGATGGTGCTAGCTTTGTAAGGAAATCTGAGTTACTGATGTATCTGGAATACTATAGTTTTAACTGTTTTACCAGTAGCAGTTAAGCTAATCATAACATACATACACATCTTGTTGACGTTTGACATAACACTGTGACGTCTATTGGGGGTGGGGGATGAGCTATGACATGACAACCAGTTTTGCTTTAGTCATTTGTAGACTGCCTCCAGTTAGCAAAACATTTCTCTGACAGGTCTGCAACAGCAGCCATGATAAATGTGGCGGATTTAGAATGTAATTATTTATTTATCTTCAGTGCATTAGTATATACAATGCATAGCAGATGTATTAACAGTAGATGTGGTGGTGTGTTTGGTAACTCATACAAATGGACATACATAGAGCATGCAAAGTAGTAATACATATTATAGTACCAGAAAATGCTATAATTATGGCATATCAGTTGGTAAAGAACAAATAGTTGCCAAAAAGAGTCAGAAAAACCTCATGACAACTGATTTGATATTCAATAGACAAAGAACAGGCAGAAGAAGGAGCAAAGCATGAGTGAATATAGTTGGGAATGGCCGAAAACATAAATAGATGGGACAGGATAGGTTTGGGATATGATTTATGAACTGTGAAAAGACACAGATAATGGCAAGGGGAAGGCAGGACATGAGTGAATACTGAAGGAGGGTTAGGGCAATGCTTAAGGGGACAGAGTGGGAAGACATGATGGCAAATACAATCAGAAAAGGGGACACATAGACTGAAAATGCAGTGGGAGGCTTGTAACTCTTTAAAAAGAAGAAGAAACACTGACACAACTTACTGATGACATGAGAACTGCTAGTTAGTTTGAGCTACTGTCTAATGGCACTGTTTATTCAGTGGGAGTTTAATCCAGTATTTGTTACATACGTGCTGTAGGCTGGTTCTCTGTGTCTTATGGCAGATGTCTTGAATTGCACTAATGAGATGCCTGTGAAGCAAAGTGGCTTTGAGGGAGGTTGTGTCAGTATTTGATATAACTCTGAGCAGCTGTTCGGGGGGGGGGGTCACATTAGGTAGTGAGCAAGGCCAAAGAATTCACTCAACAATGTGCAGTGATCTGACACAACAGGCTTGTTTACTGTAACTTCTATTTGTTGAGAGGATGAATCTAAGTATATTTATTTCTTATACTGTGCTCTTCTTCAGCTGATGATATTCCAGTGAGTGCCTAAAAATAGCAGCCAATAACAGGAATCCCACATTCCCTCTCTCAAAAAAAAGACACACATTATCCCTCTGCACAAAGGAGAACATTCAACAGACATTAATAACTTTAGACCTATAGCAATCTTATCTTCCCTCACAAAAATGCTTGAAAAATATATTCAAACACAATTGCTAGACCATCGCCTGCAGGAAGAATTCCTATCCCCTACATAACATGGATTCCATGTGTTAGATATTATGAATATGAGGCTGAAATTAATTCTGTTGTAAATATGCTGAAAGAAAACGTTTGCTTAAATACAGAAACAGAGTTTAGTAATATGTGATCAGCAACCATACTAAATGACTGTGGCTTAAAAAAATAAGGAACTTGCTTATGAGTGTATTACACACACACATCAAGAAAGCTGAACTTCTCACAGACATGACAAGAATGTAATCTGCTTTCACTGGACAACAGGACATGCTTTTCTAAGAAAGTTTAAAAATGTGCTTTTCTAATCCACAAGGCGTTTCCTTGAAGACAGTTTACTTATCAGCATTTGCACAAGAACAGATGTGTTAGCATTTGCGTCATCAAGCCAGTATCTTTCCAAAACCTAGAGGGTGTGTGTTTAACTAAAATATGTATAAAAAGTCTGTATTAAATCTAGTTATGTTAGAGGTATGGTAGGGACACAAGTCCTGAGGTAAATGGTATATCTTTCACATCATCTGTACTATATGAGAAGTAAAGTTGGAACAGTACTTTTAAGCTGCAACGTTTGTCCAGTTTTTTTTATTATAAAAGTTATTGGTTACTGCTCTTAAAGACAGGTGCTGCAAAGTATATTCTCTCATCAGTGTATATTCTGCAAGTTTCTGTATGCGACAGACTGTGAATGCAAATATAACCAGACTTTGAATTTTAGCAGAATCCAGCCAGCAAGACTGAGTGTCTTAAGAAGACTTCAAATCCCACAGTAAGAGCAAGAAGCAAGAAGCAGCAGTAAGCAGAGATCCAAATATTTTTTCAATAGCGACCCAGCTGAGTCTCTAGAGCCATATTAATTTTTTCACCATCCTTCCCATAGTACTAGCACTGCCCTTCTAACCTATATAGATACTGCAAATAAAGCTAGAGATAAAGGCAAACGAGTCTCTTCCTTATTCCTATGCTTGTATAAAGCCTTTGACACAGTTTGTCACAGCAAACTTCTACTTCAAATGTCCTCACTAGGTCTCTCTCAGCCCACCTTTCTGTGTTTCAAAAGCTACCTGTCCAATAGGCATCAGTCAGTCAGTCAGTAAAATGTAACTCCATATCCTCTCCTTACCTCCCAGTCACCAGCCGGTGTACCACAAGGCTCTATCTATCCTTAGTCCCCTCCTCTTAACATTTTTCACCAACACCATCTATACATCCACACAACAGACCACCCTAATACAATATGCAGGTGTTTCTACTCTCATTTGCACATCTGACAAGATGGTACACCTCCAAAAAATTACTTAGGAAGCTTTAAAGACACTAAAACATGGCTTTGTAACTCCCAACTCATGTGCAACTCAAAAAAGACCAAACAACCACTTTTGTCTCCAAATTTCTCTCTCATGAAAAAACAAAATTTAAAATCCTCACTGTTGATAATACGATCATTGAAGTCACATCTCATAGCAAATTATTAGGGGTGACAGTGGATGATAATGTTGCATTCGACCTGCATATACAAAATTGCATACGAAAAACTCATCAAAAACTTTCTCACTGATGCAACTAAAACTACACTGGCCACTACTTCTCTCCTCCCCACTCTTCTGTATGGTGCTCCCATCCTTACTAATCTCCAGGCTTCACAAAAATTAAAACCTGAACAATGCTGTAACAAAGTTGCTAACTTTGCAGCAAACACCCCTTTCAGGAACCACTACTCTATAGCACTAAAAAGCCTAAATTATTAGGACTACCTCATCAACTAGCATATACATAGCTTCTTACCACCTATAAAATTATCCAGCATCAATATGCCTGTCCAGCACTAAAAAACATTCTACATAACTATGTTCTAAGTCGGTTATTGTGATCTAGTGACCAAAAACTCCTGTCTGTCTACAAACCTGTCAAATCTCTTGGTCATTGTCTGTACTTGTACAAGGTTGCTAAGGCATGGATCTCCTTACCTGTATCCATCAGGTGAATGCCCTCCTCCCATCTTTCAACACCACACTAAAAGACTTCCTAGCTAAAATCTGTCTCTGTTCTTGCTCAAAACCAAGATAGACTATATCCCTAAATGTGAGAAAGTACCTTTTCATTCCTTATAACAGCTTACTCTCCCTTCTTCATATACTTCCTTATTTCTCTCAAATTCTCTTCCCTGACTTTCTCTCTAATTATACCATAAGCCCATTTTCCCTTCACTTCATATTGCAATTCCTATTTGTATTAGTAATCCAAGTAATAAGAGATTTCCACAGTTAAAGACTACCGACCAAAAGAAGTGTAGTGAATACTGTCTTTAATGGACGTAACAAGGATGAAAACCAAACAGCAATCCAAATAAAATCGAGCGCTTTCGCCTGGTTAATACCAGGCTTTATCAAGATGTGTACTAAGAAAACACAATACTTTATATAGTCATTTGCTGATCACATGACCTATAATTAATTAGAACAACAGATTTAATTAATTGTATTCTTAAAGGTATCTTGAAATAAAAAACCTTGTACTAAAACCTGTGTGTGTAACCAGTATTTGCAGCACACAATATATTAAAAAATACCTATAAGTAAAAGTAGTGTATATTCATATACTGATAAAGCATTATTATTAAAAATATTGTTAAAAATTCTTATAATTTCATGTTTCAAGTAAAACATCTTAGAATGTTCAAATTAAAAACGAACTAAACATCCACAACTAACATACAGTACAAATGCAAAATTAATACAGCTTGTAAGAGTCAAAAATTATTAGTAATTACATATGCAAAATATGCACTGCAGTAAACTGTAATATTGTGCAGTGTGAATGTATAAGAACATTGTTGTTATAATCTAGCCCTTCTAATTTTTAGTACACTACTAATACTAATATTGTCATTAAGCCCTGGGGGTCTTGTGACATTTAACTTCAATTGCCACAACAATTCTTTATATTTCAATGATGTTTCCCAGTCGCCCCCTCTTGGGTTCTGTATTGCTTGTTCTAAAACAATAAATTTCAACTGCATATTGGGACATTTCAAGGAGTGCTTATAAAAGGCATTTGTTTCTTTCTCCTTTGCGACATCATACAAATGTTCATAAATTCTACGTTTTGATATTATCAAATTTGCGTATTGCAATTATTTAATAACTTTTTTAGGAATACTATCTTGTTATGTATATTTCCTCTGAGATGTATATTACCTATACTAAAGTCTTTTTATCTTTTATGCTCAATTTTTGTTTTGTTTTGCTTTGTTATTTTTTGTATTCCCTAAACTTGTTATAACCATTGGAGCTTTTCTCCCCGGGCCTCCACTGAAAATGGACATATATCCAGCTGGACTAGCCCGGTCAACAAATGTAAAATAAAATAAATAAATAAATAAAATAAAGACCCCTCAGTCTTGCCAATGTAAAAACTGAGACACTGAGTACATATTCCGAGATATACCACACCTTTAGTCCCACAGTTGTAGTGTCCCATTGATTTAAATTTGAAATTCCTTGAAGCAATATGCAAGCTGTTGTCATTAATTATGTATGAACATTGCTTGCATGACCCACATTTGTATGTACCTAATCTAGAGCTAGATTGTGTGTGACTCATATATAGCTGCCTTTCAAATAACCCCTTGAGGTTAACATTTCTCCTGTTCACAAATTTGGGTTTGTCAGATACTAGTTTATTGATATCTTCCAGTAATGTTAACACTGGCCAGTACCTTGACACTATATTTTCAACTTGTAGAGAGTCTTTACTGAAAGTTTGTATAAATACATTGTGTGTGTCGAATTGGTCCTCTTGTTGTACATGACTGTCTGTCTCTGCACCTATACCCAGTAGAGGAAAATATTTGTTTCTTCTATTGGTTGTAACCTCTTCTGCTAAATTATTGACCAGGTGCACAGGGTAACCTCTTTCTAAAAATAAATTTTTCAAAAAATGCATTTCTTCAATAAATAGTTCTTCTGTACTGCACATCCTGGATGCCCTAATAAACTGCCCCTTTAATATACCTTTTTTCTGATGAAAAGGGTGCCCACTGTCAAAGTGAAGGTAGGAGTTGGAGAAAGTGCTTTTTCTGTGAATTTTTGATTGAAAAGTACCAGTATGTTGATTTTTGAACAGAGAGACATCCAAATAATTCAAGACGTCAACACTAACATTGTGTGTGAAGGCTAAAAAATGTGTGGAAGAATTAATATGGAACATGAAGTCCATGAAGTCATTAAGGCTTCCCTTCCATAACAGACATATATCATCCAAATAGCGTTTGTAGTGGGTAATAAAATTTGACCAGGGGGTTGAGAATATAAATTTGTTCTCCCAATAGTGGAGTACAATGCTGGCATAAGATGAGGCACATGGAGCACCCATGGCCACCCCGTTCTTCTGCCTAAACAATTCTCCATTAAAATAAATGAAGTTATTTTCAAGGATGATTTCCATGAATTCAACTAACAGTCTAATGGCATTTGGACTGAATTCAGAAGATGAACACAAAACCTTGTTAAACCATTCTAGGTCAACAGTGGGAGGGATGCTTGGAAACAACTCCACAATGTCAATGGTAATCATGAGGTTAGTTGAATCATAAAAATTGGTTTGAATACCCCTAAGAAACTCCCAGGAGTCTTTACAGATGTGTTCTTAACAGTTTGGTCAATAAATTTACCAAGTGGTTCCACAATACTACCAGCACCTGCAACAATCGGCCTAAATTTTAAAGGATCCAAGCCTTTGTGGACCTTAGGGATCCCAAAAATCACCGGTGTAATGGGTTTGTTAACATGTAAGAAATTAAATAGCTTCTCATTAATGGCTCCTTGCATCAGGTGATCATATAGTAAATATTTAATTTTGGAGTAAGCAATGTTAGTCTCGTTAATTGAGACCACACTATACTGTCCAGTGTCTTGTAACATGTTGTGCATGTGTGCGTCATAGTCCCAGTTGTACATTAACACCACCCCTCCCCCCTTGTCCGGTTTCATAACTCGGACACCCTCTTTCTTTAGAAAATTAATCAGCTGATATGATTCAAAACCCAAATTGGTGGGTTGAGAAGTTGTATTAGTGGAATATTGCTTTCTTAAATCCATTTCAACTAGTTCTTCAAATATCTTTAATGCTGGGTGTGTGGGAGGGTTTAGTGTACTGGGTCTTGTGAAACCTTCATTTAAATGTATTTGTCCCTTAAATTGAATATTCAAATTCAAATGTCTGATAAAAAGTTTTAAGTCTAAAATAGTCTTGGTTAAATCTAATGAGCGTAAAGGAACAAATTGAAATCCTCTGGTAAAAAGCTTAAAATATTTAGATGTTAATGCAATGTCAGTAAAGTTGTATATGAAGACATTATCTTTCTTCATAACCCAACAATTGCTTACAGTGGAATCTAATGCAATTTCCCCAGCATCCCTGGTACTAAGTTTGTCCGTTGCATCTATCTGCGGGGTTTGCCCCAACCCTGTTGTTGGTACGTTGTTCCCCTGCCCCCCAGTCTGCCCTGGGGGTAATAAAAAACCTGGTGAGAATTCTTGCTGTTTTTTTGTGCTAAATGCTCACTTCTTCTAGGTATATCCTCTGTTGGTGAGGCAATGTTGTCAAAATTATCCGTAACAGTGACCCTGTCATGGGCTTGATTATTGTTCCACCTACCTTTGCCTGGTATGGAATAAGCCAAAACATCCTTATATTCTAAAAGGTCCCGCTCTAATTTCCTTATCTTCCGGTTAACTATTTTACAACAATGCTGGTCTACTTCATGAAATACATTGTCATAATTTCTTTTAATACTGCCAAAACTTTTGTCATTAATAATAGAGTCATTTAACACATTAAGTTCGTTTAAAAGGATGTCTGCTTTTGTTTCGTAATCCTTGATCATTAGTTTGAGCATTTCCAGTCCTGTTCTGTTAAACAGGTCGATTAGTTCATTATGTAAATTAGACCCAGGTAAAGCATTGTTTGGAAATTTAAAATAACGCAAACCCTTGGGAATACGTTGCACTCGTACGCATTCTGCCAAATAATCAATCTCTAGCTGTGTGGATTTATATGCATACACTACAGTTCTTTTGGTCGGTAGTCTTTAACTGTGGAAATCTCTTATTACCTATTTGTATTAGACTAATTTACCATAAATTTCTCTACAAACTGTATAAAATTTCTTTAAATATTAAATGATTGTCCTATATCTTGTATCGATTCTTAACCAATATTTTTATATTATGTCTAATTTGTTACAGTTATTTAAACTGCAGATGTTTTTTTTTGAAGATTGTAAAATTAATGTTCTTAAAATGTTTTGTAATAATTTGGAGCTTTTCTCCCCGGGCTTCCACTGAAAGTGGGTTTCTACCCAGTCGGACTTTCCTAGTAGTCACACACCAATAAATAAATAAATATAGACAAAGTTCTGAGAAGTTCAAAGTACAAGACTGACGATGTTTTCAGATGTCTGAGAAAATAAAAAGAAAGCCGAACATGAAAAGAACAAGAGTAACACCACAAGTAGGCTATAGTGATTTGCCCTGCTGGTTGCTGCAACCCTTCTAAGTCAAGTGAATTATACTTAAAACATGCAAAATATAAAAGGTACTGAAAGCCAAATCATGTATAAAGTCATGTAAATGTGCTAGGAAAATTGTTACAGATATTGAAGTAGAATTTAATTAAACCCATTTGTTTATTTTGCATAATACATGCGAGAGATGCAACTATACGGCCAAACTGGAGGCTGAGCTCTCTCAACATAGGACTGGCAAGACCAGACAGGAGGAGAAGGTAACCACACACAATACATACCCAGTCACACATGGTACCATCACAACTTCAAATCATACACATACTCACACAAAGACATACTCGGAGGCTCTGCTCAAAAATTTACCAAAACAGCAGAGGCCACCAAAGCAGACACCCAAACAACTACCACCTCACGACCCAACACATGCAACACATAGACCACACAGTCAGAGTGTCAAACAGTCACAGCCCTTAAGGCCAAACAAAATGCCAGACACACTTGTCATTGGTGATTCCATAGTCAGACACACTGACGTCCCGCTCACCAGACTGAGTAAGGAGAAGGTCACAGTAAGCTGCCTGTCGGGCGCTAGAATCCGCCACATAACGCAAGCACTCAGGTCTCTCAACAGCAGGTACAAGTGCGACTCAGTCATTGTCCACACTGGTGTCAACGACCTGAGACGTACCTCCTTGGACTACATGAAAAGGGACATCGAGGAGCTCTCTGATTATGTAGCCCAGGCAGGTATGACCCTGACCTTGAGCAGTATCCTACCTTCACCTAGAATGATGCCACAATACAGTGATAAGATGATCAGCTTTAATAATTGGCTTAAATTCTGGTGTCATTCAAAGGGGATCCAATGTCTGTCTGCCTGGGATGACATGCTGGACAAGCCACGCTGCTTCGCAAGGGATGGCTTGCACCTGTCACCCTGGGCTTCCGGATATTGGCAAAGGCTCTTGCCACCCCCATAGTGCCTTTTTAGGCAAGGCTCAAATTCTAAACATACCACCCTAGAACACCAAAAGGAAAAAACTAAGGGTAATGCTGCTCAATGCCAGAAGTCTCAATCTCAAGATGCACGCACTCGAGGCCCTTCTCAATATGGAGAACATCGATGTCTGTGCTGTGACAGAAACCTGGTTCAAGGCTCCTGAGAGCACCCCAGCACTAACAGGTTTCACCTCATATCATGCGTTCTGGCCCCAAAATCCGGACAACACCAAGAAAGGAGGGGGGGTGTCCATATTCATAAAGGACACCCACACCTCAAGGTTGGTGGCAACGCACGATGCATCGGAGACCATCCAGGTGCAATTAACTATAGGCAAGACTGCTCTGCAATTTGTAGCATGTTACAGGCCACCCTCTCAAACTCAGGAACCTCACATGGCCTTCCTGAAAACATTGGAGGGGATAAATGTATCTCCAAACACCATCATACTAGGTGACTTCAACTACCCTAATATAGACTGGGAACACTACTCAAGCCCGAACACTCTAACCCAAAGATTCCTGGAGTTCATAAACTCAAATGCCATGGAACAACTAGTCACCATCCCCACAAGAGGTGAAAACATACTTGATCTTATCATCACGAACATGGGATCAAAATGTTCAACACCGGAAGTATACCCCTCACTGGTGAGATCAGATCATAAACTAATCTCGCTGGAGGTCCTCATCCCGCCCCCCACCTGAAACAAAAAAGACCACAGTGAAAAACTTCTCAAAAGCCAATTTCACACTTCTAAAAACTAGTGTGGTCTCCTTTAAGGCCCCTGAGCCAGTGGTAAACATTACTCAAACCGCTGAATCACTTACAAATGCCTTCTACCAGCACCTACAGGATTGCATGGATCAGGCAATCCCAAACAAAACTAAGACTCTCTGTACCAAAGGCAAGCGTCCAGTCTGGTGGACCCCAGCCATAAACAAGCTCTACAACAAAAGGAGGAAGCTACTACAAGATAGAGCAAAATCCTTGAAAGGTAAGACACCTTTGATCATTATAAGTAAAAACTAAGAGCTCTCATAAAATCATCCAAGGCAAATTTTGAGAGAAAAATCGCCAAGGACTCTAAAGACAATCATAAGGCCTTCTTTAGCTATGTTAGAAACCTAGGAGGAAACTCCCAGATATGCTCAGAATTAGTTCAAAATGATGTGAAAATTACTGAACCTACACACATTGCTAACATACTGGCTGACAGGTTCAGTGCAAACTTCTCCCCCCCCCCAAAAGGAGAGATATCTATTCCAGAGGATTGTAGCCCCCAAACATCTCCAACGCCCAGGTGAGAACTGCCCTCACTAAGGGAAAAAACACAGCATCCATGGGACCGGATGGTGTCCCCGGCTGTGTGCTTCATGAACTCAACGAGGAATTAAACCCACAGTTAGGACAGCTGTTTAATCTTAGCCTCACCTCAGGATACGTACCCAAGGAGTGGCGCACGGCGACTGTGGTCCCACTTCATAAGGGCGGTGCCTCCACAGACCCTGGAAATTACTGCCCCATTAGCTTGACAAGCCTTATCTGCAAAGCCATGAAGAGGATCATAATGGAACTCATAAATAAAGACATAGGGAACTTGCAGACTTTGGATCCAACCCAGTTTGGCTTTGTCAAAGGCAGATCCTGCCTCTTAAACTTGGTTGACTTTTTCGAGACAGTCACCAAGGCCGTTGATGAGGGAAAGGCAGTCCATACAGCCTACTTTGACCTGGCAAAGGCTTTCGACACAATACCCCACTCAGGTATCATCGAAAAACTCATCAGCTTGAATGTAAACCCATACATCACAAGATGGGTTGCAAACTGGCTAAGCAACAGAACCCACAGGGTCAGAGTTGCTGGAGCCATGTCAGACTCAAAGCCTGTCACAAGTGGTGTCCCACAGGGCTCAGTCCTGGGTCCACTCTTGTTCGGCATCTACTTTTCTGAAGTACAAGCAAACACAGGAGGGTTATGGCTGACAAAGTTTGCAGATGACTGCAAACTGGGCGCCATAGTCGAAAACACATCTGACACAGATATCCTCCAGAAGGGCCTCACAGAAACGGATAACTGGTGCCAGAGCCATGGCCTGAAGTTAAACGCCAAAAATGCATAGTCATACCCTTCGGGAAAAACAAGGTTACCCCTAGCTACCATATAGGTGGCAATCCACTGAGCACAGAAAAAGTCATCAGGGATCTGGGGACCCAAGTTGACAGTAGCCTTCGTTTGACACTCATGTTGCTAAAGTAGTTAGGAAAACCTTCTATATCGCCCACCTGATCATGAAGGGATTCACATCTAGATCAAGGGAGGTCATCGTCCCCCTGTACTCATCACTCATTAGACCTATGATTGAGTACAATGCCCGTTCGGAATGTATCTGACCAGACACCTGATGCAGCTTGAAAGGCCCCAAAAGTTCCTCACCAAAAGGATAAAGGGTCTCAAAAATATGTCTTATGCTGCCCGACTGAAAGAACTCCAGCTCTATTCAGTCTCATACCGCTTGCTCAGAGGTGACCTGTGCCTGACATATAAGGCCATGTCAAACCCAGATTTGATGAATATGCTTCACCTCAAAAATCTAGATCCCTCAGAACCACAAGGGTGGGAGACTTAAACCTTGACACGGTTATAAATAGAACGTGCTGGAGGGACAGATTCATCACCCAGAGACTCCCTATGCTGTGGAACAAAATCCCGGTACATGTGAGGCAGAGCACCTCGCTGGCCTTGTTCAAGAGGAATCTTGACCAATGGATGGGAGATTGCAGATATACCCCAGGGATTACTTCAGTGTCACTGCTTGACAGAGGCACAGAAAAATGATAGGCATAGTTTTTATTCAAACTAAAGGGGTGGCGAAAGCCACATAACTATGGGCTAGGCTTATAAATGCCCTTGGGCAGATAGCCTAGTATGAACCTATGAACCTATAAGATTTTGTTCTGTCTTGTTTTCTTCTGCTCTACATAATTATTACTGTCCTGAACCATTTTTCTAACTCTGATTTGATAAATCTTATAATAACCTGTCTGCTTTAACTGGTTTACCTTTAAAATGTTGAAAACGATATGCTTGAGTGTTCACTTACCCGAACCTAAATGCTGAAAACTACACTTTGTGCACACTCACATGTGTGAACTGGTCATTTTAAGAAATGGCAACTTTCACCGACACTACCTGCACTTCCAGATTTCTCCTACAAACGTTTTGCAGGGGGGGCAAGCCATCCCTTCACCCCCACACCCCCTGCTACTTATATATATACAAACTCCGAGATGGCACTGCAGTGAGGGAAATGGTACATTTCCCGGACCCAACTATAGTACAATCTCCACCCATAAGACTGAATTTGCTACTGTGCTTTTGCTGTTGTGAATTCAACATTTTTTTTCACTAAAACGAAACTTTGAAAAGTGCTTTTCACACATGTTGCGTTGCACAGATGACCAATGACATTTTAAAGATAAACTGTTTAACTACCTTTTTACTTCTTTGATACACTTGCACACATCTTTATAATTATTTTGCCTGATGAAACTGTAATACAGAATCCTTTATTAATAATGTAGTAAATATTAATGGCCTGATTACACTCTTACTCTGCTTTCCTATCTTCCTATGGGATTTGAAGTCTGTTGATTAGGAAATCTAAGGTATAACAACTTTTTAAGAGAAAAATGTATATATATGTAATTTCCATGTTATTGGCGTTATCATGAGTTTTGCTGTACGTGAGCTATGCACCTCTTTTTGTGAGAAAACATTTTTTCTCTGGTCTCTGTGTCAGAGTAATGTAGCAGTAGTTGGCGAACTCAGTTAGCAAAGTATTATAGATCAATAAATATTACATACTAGAAAAAAAACTGGGTCAAAAGTATCTTCAGGCATTCAGGAGAAAGAAGAAATGTAAACCAGATCCCTGATTACTGGGAAAGGATTGTTGCTGTTTTCTGAGTGCTGTGCATTGTGTATAGTTAATGACTACTTGGCATCTGTTTTCCCTGGCAAATGGAGGGGGTGGTACCTAGATAACGGACAGGCTGGCAGGGGGTAGGGAGGGGGACTGATGAACTGCAGGGTCATTTCATGAAGAAAAAGTTAATGAGGCACTATGGGGGGGGGGGTGTTGATGAACTACTGGGTCATTTGATGAAGAGGAAGTTAATGAGACACTGTAGTGATATCTGATAAAGCTTAGTGGCCAGGTGGATTACTTCATGGGGTGTTGAGAGAGATAGGAAGAATCTGAGGCTCCGGTAACTTGAACATGAGGTCACTTGAGATATGCATGGTATCTAGGGATTAGAGCACAGCTGCAATAATGTATTGTGCAAAATAAATGTATATACTGAGGAGACAGAGCCTAAACCTGAGCCTGGGAATTAGAGACTGGTGACAGCATGAACTCCACATCAGATAAAGTGGTAGCAAAGTTCTTAGAAGTAAAGCCTTGCTGATAATCTTGCAACAAATGGTCTGCTAGATTCATGTCATCCTGGTTTTATTGACTATAAGGCTTGCCAATCTGATTTGGTATAATAGTATGCCTGGGTATGTGCTGATAATGGTAATTCAATGTTTGTGGTAGGTTTGAATTTTAGAGAAAGTTTTTGCTTTTACCACAGACGACAGTTATAATTAAAAAGAATGTTATGGATACAAGCTCTTAGTTACCAGTATAAACTAAGAACTGGTTATTAGAGAGAGCTATTTATTATAGTACAGACATTGCTGTATTATTACTAATTATTATTAATAGTGTTTAAAAAAGGTAGGTAGACTGACAAAACTGAAACATTTTCAGTTATATCATAAGTACAAGGGAAACAGAAAGATTACATAGATTAAATTATAGTTGAGTTAACATTCTGTAATACTTCACAGCATTATAGTAGCAGTCATCAGAAAAACTAATCTGCAGAGAGCAAATATGAAGCTGAATCATATAAAGCATCTGAGATAAAGAGTGCCTGTATTTATGGTAGTGGTATATGAGTGCCTGACACCTTCGCTTATTTTAGGTAACTCTCACAATAAACATTTATTGCTAGTTGATATCATTCAGACATTAATAATTCCTTACATAATTTATTTAGGACTGTCACACTGGTTTTAGATATGTTACTTAAACTGTGATATGATGTTGTGACACTACTGTTAACCTATTTTTGGAGGACATGCTTAGTTCAAATGAAGCTGTACTTTTGGATTATGATTTATTGCTTGTTACATTATTTTTACACTTCATTTGTTCATTGATTTTTTTCTAAAGTAAATGCCTGACCTGTGGCTTCTAGTGTCCTTTCTTCCTTTGTTAACTCATCTCTTTCATCCTCTTGTTTCATGTTCATGAGACAATAACACATAACAAGGCAGTATACATTGTCAGTATATAATGCGTCATGCTCTGTGAGATATCATGTACAGGTATTTAAGGTAAGGGCTGTGCATGGTATAGGGCAGTGAGTGTTGTGAGAAGTAAATGAGAACGCTATAGTATACAATGTATACTAGTGACCACCATGGTGTCACTAGGGATAGTCTGAGGCCCTGGTTTGTTTGTCTTATTCACTTTTAAATTATCTTTGGACTTAATATAATCAATGTATTTACAGCAATGAAGAAGCTAGATGATATGACAACATAGCAAGGGGATGATAGGCACTGCTTGGGTAAGATAGCAGTTTTCTGTAAGCAGGCAACTTCGATTCTGTACAAAATAATACACAAGTGGTGGTGGTAAGAAGCACTGTAGAATTTATCAGCTGGCTGGGGGGGGGGGGCAGGTAAATTGCACTAAACATGTTAGATATGACCGCTTCTAAGACAAATCACTTGGTGGAGTACTGAAGGGCAGTTGGTAGGATCAGTACAGTTTTGGGGTGCATTGCTGGTGAAGCTGGAGGTATTCTGTGGAAACCAAAGTTAATATTACTATTCAGATATCTGCTTATCTCTAACCCCGAATGTTGTATGTAGTTCTGGATGCCTTACATGAAGATGGAATTTAAGCTACTGAAGGATTACAGAAGGTATATGTGATGGGAGAATAAGAATATAAAGACAGTTTAATAGGACAAAGGAAACACGTTTTAGAGAGGAAACAAAGGGTGCTGTATTTATATATAGACTTTTACTGGGTTTAGACTGTGGTATAGAAATGAGGAAGGAGGTTATGGGGAGGTGAAGGAAACGTGACTGGCAAATAATGAGTATTCAGTTCAGGGCACATATAAAAGATGCTGAAACATTTGTAAATCATTGAAATGTTCTGTTCTGCCCATAATTTATGCTGAGGCTGTAAAGAAAAACTTGCCAAAGCCTCCTGAACACACACTAAATGATCGCAGCCTACTGCACACATGGCAACATCTACACCTTCAACACAAATAGATAATATAGATCTACACAGCTCACTCAAGAATTACCAAAGCAGTCCTAAGCCCAGATGGTCACTAAGTCTGTTTCTCCATAGGAAATTGTATTTGTTATAGTTAGGCATACAGATTCAGTACTCAACAGGCTGAACAAGAAAAGGCTGATTTTAATCTGTTTGTCTGGTGCCAAGATCCATGATGTCACAATAGCTCTAAGGACCCTTAAACCAGACAGCTATGACTATGAGCTAGTCGGTGCCAATGTGGAAGTGAATGATTTGAGGTGCTGCACCCAGAGAAGAAATGCAGAAGGACATGATGGAACTTGCTACCCATAGATATCAAGAGAAGAAAACTAACTTTAACAATTATCTTTGTGGTTGGTGTAATTCTAAAGGAATCCAGTATGTGTCAGCTTGGAATGAGATGGTAGCTAATGCTTCGTGTTTTGCCAGGGATGGCTTATACCTACCTCTCATATCAGGGCTTTGACATACTGGCTAAAGCCTTTGCTGCCCCCATGGTACATTTTTTCCCTCTGTTGAATATTTTTCTATAGAGAACTCAAAACTCCAATTCAAACAACACCATGGTGACACTACTCAATGCTAGGAGCCTAAACAGAAAGATGATTGAACCTGAGGCCCTCCTGCAACTTGAGCACATTCATATTTGCGTAATTACTGAGACAAGATTTCAAGGTAGTGATTAGTGTGCTCTCTCTCTCTCTCTGTGTGTGTGTGTGTGTGTGTGTGTGTGTGTGTGTGTGTGTGTGTGTGTGTGTGTGTGTGTGTGTGTGTGTGTGTGTGTGTATATATATATATATATATATATATATATACACACACACACACACACACACACACACACAGACACACACACACACACACACACATATATATATATATATATATATATATATATATATATATATATATTATATATATATATATATATATATATATATATATATATATATGTATACATATGTCCTGGATGCCATGCCCTTACTTATAAGTTGGGCAACATAAAATTATTTTCTTACTACATTGGCCACATTTTGGTCAAAGGCCAGATTACTATCTACATATGTTCACAAATCCCTGACTACCAGGTCAACTCTTAGAGGTGTCTTATCAAAGGAGTAATTAGCCTTGGTGGCAGTTTTCCTAAAAGGCACTATAATGCATTTCTTGGCATTGAGGTTTAGTTTGTGACTTTGGTACCAGTCATTTGTCTGTATTACATCCTCTTGTAAGATGTTTGAATCACGGGGGGGGTTATGATAGCTCCTCAATTTGCAGTCATTTATGAACTTGGTCAGCTGAAGGCCCTTGACATTAACTTTTTTCCTCTGAGAAGTAGAAGCCAAATAGGAGTGTTCCCAGCATGGAGCCCTGAGGTACCCTACTGGTGACCGTTCTCTTGGTGGAGGTGGTATCACCAATCCAGACTTCCTGGGTCCTGTCTGTGAGCCAGCTGGCAAACTAGTGAGTTATGTAGAGGTTTATGCCCAGTTTGGTGAGTTTGTCAACTATACCCAAGTGGGGTATTGTATTGAACACCTTAGCTAGATCCAGGTAGGTGGTATGCACCATTTTTCCCTCATCCATTGCCTTGGTGACCTTTTCAAAGAAGTCCATCAGGTTTAGTAGGCATGCCTTTCCTTTAACAAAGCCAAACTGGTTAGATCCAGTGTATGAAGGTTGCCTATGTTTTTGCTCATCATTTCCATGATAATTCTTTCCATGGCTTTGTCTATTAGACTAGTCAGACTAAGAGGCCTGTGGTTTCCAGGGTCGGTTGATGGTCCACCCTTGGAAGTGGGATAACCTTTGCAGTCCTGCCTTCTCATGGTACAAAGCCTGTTTTGAGGCTAGAATGGAAAAGTGACTCAAGTGGTCCTAATATCTCATGTTTTAAGTTATTTAGGATGCATCCTGGGATATTGGCAGTGTCCACTGAGGTTGTGTTTTTGGCCTTAACCAACACTGCTAGGACTTGTCCCTGTTAATAGATGGGGAGTTATACAAGTATGCATTTCATGGAGTGAGGCAGGGGGACTGGGTGGGTGAAGTTTGAGCTGAATTTGTCAGGCATCAAATTTGCTTTGTGGCTCTGCTCAGTGAAGGTGGCACCACTGACCACCAGTTTGGTAGACTGATGTATGCTGCCTTTGAGGTTTCGGACACAGTTGTAGAAGGCTTTGAAGTTATCTTCAGGCTATAAGGCTATCTTGACTTCAGAATTGGCCTTGTTGGACTTAATTAGTCCTCCTCATTGCCTGTTTAGTTTAATTAGAGAGTTCCAATCATTATGTGAGTTGCTGTTCTTGATTTTAGCCATGACTTTTTTCCTTTTGTTTATACCCTAATAAGGTTAGGATTCTATGAGTATGGTTTCTTTTTAGAGTTTGTTTTGTGCTTACTTTTAGTAGGTACAGCAGCTTCAATACAGCCATTTACATGGTTGTACAGGGTCTCTGTGCACAATTCCACATAGGTTGTTATGAACTTGAGATTGGGAGAGGCATTGAAATTTGAGCAGCTATCCCTTAGTAGGATGTAGCTTGCTTTGGAATAGTGCCTAACTGTTGCAGGGTTTGCTGCTGTTACTGGGTTTATTTTTATTTTGAAGGAGACAGCTTTGTGGTCAGACCTCACCAGTGAGGATGTGACAGGGAGGGGGATTGCAGCTCTCTCCCATATCAGTGAATACCAGGTCCAGTGTGTTTGAACCTCTGGTGGGTGTGCACATTATCTGGTCAAGGGTATTTGTGTTAATAAACTCCAGGAATTGTTGTGCCTGCGACTATGACGCAGTAACAAATAAAAATAAAACACCAACCACTGACCGAGAAAAAAGAAATAAAATGCAACGTTAGTGTAACTAACTCAGCTTTAATCTCCATTTTCTTTTATTTCTTTTATTTCCTTTTTCTCGGTCAGTGGATGGTGTTTTATTTTTATTTGTTTCTGTGACACCTTGTTGCACTTTTGGACTATGACACAGTGTATGTTTCCCATTATCTAAATGGGTAGTTAAGTTTCCCATGCATAGGATATTTGGTTTAATGATGTGTATCCCCAGCAGGTCTTGGTATGAGCTATGGGATTCCAGGAGCAGAGAGGGTGACCTATAGTTTGCTAGGATATGGCATGGGACTTTGTCTATGGTGATGTGCATGTGGATAAATCCCAGGGCATTGGCCTGTTTAACCAACATGGAGTCATGCTTGTCGCTAACATAGACTGAGACTCCACCCCCTTTTGTCCCTGTCTGCACAGTTGTGTGGAAGGCACTGACGCCTTGCACTGCTGGAGTACTTTCTTTAAACCATGTCTCGGTAAAATGTCTATATTCTCCAGACTGAAGAGATCTTATAAGGTATGGCGTTTCTTGTTTAGGCTCCTGGCAGTGAGCAGTAACACCATTAGGTGTTTAGGGTTTTATTTGTTATGTCAGTAGGTTTGTTAATTTGGCATTGCCTAGAAAGGCTCTAAGGGGGTGAATCAAATTTTAGCCAATAATCAGAAGCCTGGGTAACAGGTACAGGCCATCCTTTGCAAAGCAATGTGGTCTGTAAAACAAGCCCTCCAATGCTGTCAAATATTGAATCATTCTGGAAAGATACCAGAAACTAAGACAATTATTGAAGTCACATCTTTTGCTATACTGTGCAGTCAACCTTGGTGAAGGTAGAATGTTGCTTGATGCAGGGCACATACCTGCCTGAGACACATATTCAGAGAGATCAACAGAATGTCTCTCCTCATATAGACCAGGGAAGTATGTTTCAGGTTATTAACACCCACATGAACTATGACTGCATCATTCTGATACCTCTGGTGTAGTGACTTGATAAGCAACTAACCATTATGTTCTCTATGTTCAGTCTAGTCAGCAACTGTTTTGTACAATGGAGTCCCCCCTATAACAAGAGTCCTGGGTAAAGTGTTGGCTTGCCTTATAGGCTTTGCTGTTGGGGTTCCACTGGGTGTAGGTATATGTGTGGTGTTTGGTGTTGCTTTAGGTGAGTGCTATAGAGATTGTTTGGAATAGATGTTGCCATTTATAGGCTTAAGGAATCTTTGATGTTTGGAAAGATGGCTTTTTAGTGCCTCAGTATATGTTCTATGTATGTGGTGGACACTATATGTGGTGGAAGCAGAGTGTGTGTGTGTGTGTGTGTGTGTGTGTGTGTGTGTGTGTGTGTGTGTGTGTGTGTGTGTGTGTGTGTGCTCTTGATAACCATGTTTAAATGCAAGATCTTTGCCTCCAGTGAAATTGTGTATGTACATCTCTTGCATACACTGTGTTTGTTTTTTAAGGATGAAATGGTTGTCTGTGAACATGACATAATTGCTACATTATCTCAGGATGCCCATATCTACCAAGTTGGCTACTGAGACATTTGGAAATTGCATATCCATGTTTCCTGGTCCTGTATTTGGGTGGGCTACAGCAGGTCATGGACTGAGTTATACAGAGGTCTCCTTGGGTGGTCTCTGGGGTTTGGCACTAGACTAGTTTATATTGTGCTAAGATTTGATAGTAGTGCTGTTTAATGACCAAACTAGCTGCTCTAAGCTTGTCTTTGAACAATGGTTTTGTTTTAGCCCCATTTAGTTACAGATTTCAATTTTGAGTTTTATAGATAAAATTACTTTCTGGGTGCTTGTGTCTGTACAGGGCACTGCTAATCTCTTGATATAATAATACCAAGAAGGATTGCTTGTGAGTGTAATGCTATAAAAAAAACAAATTAAACTACCTTGACAAGACAATTTTAAGTATTAGGGACATTTAGAATGGTTTAAAGAACAATCAAATAAAGCAGTAGCACTCTAAAAAATTTAACTGAAGTGCAAACAATAAAATAAATCTGTTATCTGCCAAGGATGGAGCAGGATTAGCTCAGGACCCCCCCAGATTGTGGCAAGGGTGCCAAGTAGATGGAAGATCAAGTAAAAAGAGCAGGAGACAATTTATAGTAAGGGGGATTTACTCAAGTGCAGTACTGGTTTGCTGGGTGGGCACTTGGTATTATAGGCATATGGAAAACAAATGGTGAGAAAGTATTTAAATAGGTTACACAACAGACAATAGCAATGAAAGAGGGGAGAGAGGGAGAAAATTGGGAAGTCAGCTAAGGATAATGAGTGGAAGCCAAAGACACAGCCTTTTAAAACCACAACAAGAAAAGGGTGGGAGGATTGGGAAAAATTCAAACTGGAGCTCTAATCCTATAGTTACAATTTTAGAAACTTTTAGCTAATGTCTTATTTATTTGGGCAAACCTTCCTACAGGATAATTAAGTCATTTAGGGATTCAATGACTGCTTCTAGTACACATTCATCTGCAAACATAGTCAGCCAGAGAGGCCTTTGGCACTGGCATTTACTTCAGAAAAGTAGACACCAAACAGGAGACGTCCCAGCACAGAACCATGGGGGTCTCCACTTGTGACAGGTCTCTTTGTGGAGGTAACTTCCCCTGTTTTTATTTTCTGTATCTTATCTGTGAGCCAGTTGGCAAGCCAGTGGGTGACATCAATTTTCTACTGTGTCTGGGGGGGGGGGGGGGGGATTGTGTCAAAAGCTTTAGCCAGGTCGAGGCATGTCTTATGTACCAATTGTCTTCATCCATTGCTTTGGTGACCTTTTCAAAAAAATCCACCAGGATGAGTAAGCATGACCTGGCCTTAACTAATCCAAACTGAGATGGGTCCAGTGTTTGGAGATTCCCTATGTCCTGATTGATTAGTTCCATAATAAAACATTCCACAGATTTGAATATGAGGCTGGTCAGACTTATGGGTCAGTAATTGTCTGTGTCTGTGGAAGGTCCTTCCTGATGCAGGGGAATGACTGTAACTGTTTTCCATTTGCTTGGTACCAAACTTGTATGGAGGCTGAGATTGAACGGTGTTGCTATGAGTGTGGCTCAGTCATGCTTCATGCTATTTAAGATGCATCCAGGGATATTGCCAGGCCCCATCAATGCAGCATTCTTAGCTTTTGATAGCACTTTTAGGATTTGGTCTTATGTGATAGCTGTAGATGAGCCGGTTTCAGGTATATCTTTAGGGATAGCTGAAGGGGAAAGAGCAAAATTTATCAGTCAGTAGGTTCACTATATCTTTAGCCTCATTGTCGGTAACATACTTCATAATCAGCTCAGCTCATTGCTGCACTGTGCTTTTGAGATTTGGATCATAACTGAAAATGCCATGTGATTCTCTTTAGCTTATGTAGCTAGTTTAGCCTCAAACTTCACACTAATGGATTTTATTTAGCTCATGAGATGTTTTTTTTATTTCAGTGACAAAGGCTCTAACATTCTGGGAATTCTTCTTACTTTTAGTCAAAATTATTTATCTTTCATTACTAAGCTTGTTGATATTATGGTTCCAATATGTGCAGCTGTTTACATTTTTCTGCATATTCAGTGGAGTTAACTGCATTCATTGGGGATTTAAGATTACTAATGTATCATTTAGGAGTAGGTAGTTTGTTTTAAAGATATTTCTTAATATACGTTGGGTAAAAGTGACCTCTAGTTTAAATTTTATTTTGAAGGAGACTGCTTTATTATCAGCCCTAACAAGTAATGAAGATATGAAAAGGGAAGGTGCAAAATGCTCTCATATTAGTAAGGACAAATTTCAAAATGTTATTCCCCCTAGTGGGTACTCTGACTGATTATTCCAGATTGTTTGTACTGACAAAGTTCAGGAATATGCGTGCTTGTGCACTAATGGTGTAGGTTTCCCAGTCTATAACTGGATAGTTTAGATCACCTAGAAAAATGGTTTTGTGCTTAACACAGAGGTTTTATTTAATGTAGATAGACATTGTGGCTTTCTTGTGTCATAGGGGGAGTTCTATAGCTAACTAATATATGGTACGGAACATTTCTGATGGTTATTTGGCCATGAAGAAGCTGTAGTGCATTGGGTTGCTTTACCAGTCTTTATGTGTGTCTTTTCTGGGTGAAGACTGAGACACTTCCATCTTTTTGTCTCTTCTACATAGCAGCTGGTCTAAACCTGTAAAAGGCATTCTAGCACTTCACAGCTTGTGTGCTCTCCACTAACTTAAACCATGTCTCAGTCACTACACAGACATCAATGTGCTCCGGGGTGAGAAGGGCTTGTAAGGAGTGGAGTTTCTTGTTTAAGCACCTAGCACTGATCAGTAACACCTTCATATTTCCCTTTGCTTGTTTCATTGTGTTGGTAGAGTTATCAGGTTGGCATTGCCTAAAAATGCACTGTGGTAGTGGACAATGTCTTTGCCAATAACTGAAAACCTAGAGGGGACAAATGCAGGCCATCCCCAGTGAACCAGTGTGGTCAGTCAATCACATCCTGCCAGGCTGACAAATATTGGACCCCCATTTTATGGCACCAAAAACTAAGCCAATTATTGAAGTCAATTATTTTTGCTTATGTTATGGCATCATCCTCAGAGAAGGTAGAATGCTGCTCAATGCTATGCTCATACATGCCTTGGACATATAGTCTGAGAGCTCCATCATTCCTCTCTTCATATAATCCAGGGAGATACACCTCACATCACTGACACCGGCATGAACTATGACATTGTCATACTGGTGCATGTTGTTCAGGGACCTGAGCCATGCATGATCTGATAGATCCTGACACAGACAAACACCTAACCTTCACTCTTTCCTTGCTCAGCCTGGTAAGAGGTACATCTGTATGTCTTACAATGGAGTAATGTATACCTAGAATGTTTGGTTGGGTCGATGCCTGCCTTACAGGCTTAGCATCTGTGACTTTGGGAGACCCTGTCCTATGTAAGGATTAACTTGCTGAGTGTCCTTTGTGCCTCTGTTGTGTTTTGGAGGTCTTTGAAGGTGTAGGCAAATTAATCTTTAGAACTTCAGCATAGGATGAATTATGTGTATTGCAATGGCCTTGGAGAGGTGTGATGTATGGTGTAGTTCTGATGATTCTGGTGTCTAAGTTTATTATCTGTAAGATTTTTGCCTCCTTAGATAAATATATATGTACATCTCTCACACACTGTGTTATGCTGTTTGAGTAATAGATGATCATCAGTCAGCATGGGACAATTGTCTCAAGATACCCATCTTGATCAGACTGGTTAGAGAAGTTTTGGGGAAGTGCTGGTCCAAGATACTGACAGAAATGACTCTGGGAGCAGAGGTAACTATAAATTTTTAACCTCAGCCTATCCACAATCTTGTGTCTGATGTGCAGAGAACAGTCACTGTGAATCATGCTACATAAGGGTGACCTCTCTATAAATCCAGACACTTATAAACCCATCAGCCTCACCAACCTTATATCCAAAGCCATGGAACATATCATATCAGAACTCATTAATGCAAACACAGGAAACGTAATGGATCTAGATCCAAGTCTGTGGTTTTCTGAGTGGCAAGTCCTGTCTCCTGAACCTAGTAAACTTCTTTGAGAAGGTTACTGAGGTTGTAGAGAGTGGTCACTGAGTGCACACTGCTTATCTCACTCTGGCCAAGACTTTTGACACTATACCCTATGCTTATTTTGTTAAGATTAGATAAACTTAATAGAAATCCCTACGTTATCTGCTAGATTGCAAGTTGACTGTCCTCCGGATCTCAGGTTGTGAAAGCTGCTGCTACCCTCCATTATATTGTAATTAGTGGGGTGCCACATGAATCAGTGCTGGGACCTCTCCGGTCTGGTATTTATTTTGCAGACATTCACTCCAATATCCAAGAAGTGTGGTTCACCAAGTTTGCTGATGAATTCAAGCTCAGCACTATTACCCACTCATCCACTGATGGTAAAAACCTGCAGCAAGGGCTGGAATAGGCTCATATCTATGCCATGGAAGAACAAATGGGTGGGTCACTTTGAAGTGGATCACCATCAACCCTAGAAATGTGTACTTGGCAAGTGCATTGCCTTCTTCTCCAGGCTGTTCTGTTTGTTGTGTATAAATATTTCATATCTCACTGTGACTCCTGTATTGCACTTGCAGATATAGTGTACTGTGTACTAGGGACCATAACAATGGACCCTTGCACAAAGTTAGATATGAAAAGAAGAAAGACTTCTCTGTACAAGCAGGGAGCCTAACTATAAGAGCGGGAATAGAGATGTTGCACCGAGATGAACAACTTGCATGGGGGAGTATAGGAGGGTTGCTTTTTTTTCTCAAATGACTTGATTAAACAGGAGAAGATGGCATTCAGGAATGCTGAAAGAAAACATTACTTTGTTGACAGAGTGGCAGGCAGGCTCCCTGGAATATTGTACTAACGGATGCCCAAAAAGTTAAGGAATAAATATTAATTATGAGCCATTTAACACACAATTATTTGAAGAAACAGAGTTAGACAGGCCTGATGTTGGGACCCTTTAGAGAGTCCTGAAACAGAGACTGAATGGCCAAAATAATGGACCGGACTTACATATACTAAGACCTAGATGTCATTTCTCAGACTATTCCCCTTTTTCCAAGGTATGGTGATGTCAGAGCTGGTCTGAGGGTGGGGGAGTTGCCTCCACATGGGAGAAATGAGGGGTTCCCTCCCCACCAAAAGAGGATTAAAGGAAAAGAGTGATTTTTGAGACTCCTTCTTCTTCTTCTGTGTTTTTGGTCTTTGTGCAGCTTGTTGACACTTGGCAGTTTGGGTTCCTACATTTCAACACGGAGCCTAGTGAGTTGTAATCATAATGGTAATATTACACAGTAAAATCACTGTTCAGATTAGCCAGAATGGGGAAGGCAATATTATTGGAAGAAATGAGAAAGTGCATAAAAGCAAATGTTTTTTTCAAGTCTAAATGCTGTTATGTACTGTGTAGTAATATCATTTGCACTTAAGAATACAGCCTTCAAATTTCTATTTGTATTTGGTCTGTGCCAATGCCTGAAGGCATGTTATTACAAAATGTTCATATTATAGAATACCTTGTTATATATGCATAATGGTGTCCTTTGAAATGCATAGTATGGTACAAGATGTGTCATCAGTTTAAACATACTGTCATGCAACTATCTGGATTGATATCTATACTGTGGGGATATAAACTGATGCACCAAAAGGTGGCTAGGAAAATAAATATATATATATATATATATATATATATATATATATATATATATATAGAGAGAGAGAGAGAGAGAGCCAAGTTAATTTTCGAGGCAGTGGCGGCTTGACTCCTGATGAGTGATCATGGATATGCTTCTGCTGGCTTTTTGCCCAAAGCAATGAGGTTACATTGTCTAGGGTATTTATCCTTTCGATGACATTGTAAAACCTTAGGTTTGGTATATAAGTAGCAGGGATGTTGGGTGCATCCTCCCACACTGGGGGTGAAGGCGAGCATGTACCCTGCAAAAACACTTTTTTTTCCCTGCAAGGTGTTGATACCAGGTGGTGTCCGCAGTTTAGTGACTGTGTTCTTTTGTGATCAGAACTGTAAAGTCTGATCACAAAGGAGTCGAAGTCTTGTCATGTAGCCAAAAATAAAACACAGCTTATTTATTATTTACAGTAGAGAGAGGAAGAGGGACACATTACTGCTTATGTTCTACATGTGACCACTCTATTCCAGGATTTACAGCAACTGGGCAGGAGGCTGGATCCCATCTGTAAAAACATCTCCATGTATCCCATAAACATTTCTGTTTACAGTTTTTATTTATGCATTCTCTTTTGTGAGGGTGATTTTGCAAATATATATATATATATATATATATATATATATATATATATATATTAGAAATAAGATTAATCATAAGCTTTGAGGTCTTCACAATGTTATAAAAGGACAAAAATAGCATTCAACAATAAAAATAAAAGCACCATACCTAATTAGGTCTCACAAACAAAAGAGGAAGTATGACTGGTTTGTAATCTATTCTTTCCTTTAGCATAACAGATGGCTGCCAGAAAGCATTGTGCTCCCTGCCAAATTGTTTGCTTTCCACAGTGCAACAGACTTTAACAGATAGTATTATGGCTATTGCATTAATACAGCTCCATGAGTGTGGCACATATTTGGACAACACTGAAAGTCTGCCCACAGTGGCACTGGCCATGCTATAGTGTATAAACATGGTGATGCAGATACCACTTAAAGGTAACCAGGAAATGCAGGAGGTTCTGTTAAGTTCCAGTTATGTGGACTGTGGCACATAAAATAAATCTTTGACATTCTTTTTTGTCAATATGTGAGTACAATGAATTTGGAAGCATTGGTATCTCACTACATGTCTCTATTACCTCTTCTGCTTTGATATCAGCAGAGGCTTTGGAAAGCAAAGATTTCAAAAATAATGACCAGGGTGGATATTTTGGTACCACACAAACTTTTCCTAAACTTCCACAAGAAAGCCACATTACACATCTGGAGAGAAGGAGAGAAAAGTATGAAGACACAGCTGAAGGAACAACCTCTGAAATTCATTACCAGGACTTGCAATGTCAAAGAGTGTAAAAACAGAAGCATATTTGTTTGGGAACACAGCAGTAGCTCACAGTGTTTAAAAGAGGCATTTTGGCTCATTAGCTATAATTCCCTGAAACATTTTTGAGGTATTTGAGGCTCCCACACAACTAGCCATCAGCTATTTCTACTGCTTCTCTGCATTCAGCAGGTCTGCCATACCCAATGCCTCTCCTATAGACTGACTTCACCCATGTTCAGAGTCAGTGTAGCGATAGAGACATCCTGAAGCAGTCATACTGCTGTTAAGGGAGTGATTTCCCTTTAAAGCCTAACCCCTTCCTTAGACACACACACACACACACACACACACACACACACACACACACACACACACACACACACACACACACACACACACACACACACACACACTATCTAAAGAGTTGGCATGGCATGGGCTTACAGCATTTTGATTACACCTCTATGTTAAACTTAGCCAAATGTCTGCATCACCTATAGGCAACCCCCCCCCCCCCAATGTATTCACAGTGTCCATTAGGGATCAGTTGTGGAGGTGTGCCTGTGCCTGAGCATGTGGCTCTCCCTTATCCCTTTCCCTGGGATGGGTGAGACAACATAGGTCAATCAAGCCAGCATTCCACCCAGCTCCTCCACTGACTTGACCAGCTAATTAAACTCTGGGTCACTCTACCCCCCCAAACATTTAAATTGCCACAATTATATATGAAGTGAGGTGAAAAAAAGATGCTAGAGAGTTTGATGAAAATTACTTCAGAATGAAGAAAGCATTACTAAATTTCTACAGGTTATGTGACAAGTCTCTGCTGGCATATTGTGCCCATTTGTAGAACTCACACATAAAAAGAGGAACATGATTTCAATCTGCACCATGTAATATTATCAAATAATTTGGTTTGAACAGTTAGATCTCATATGGATTGCTTCCACAAAGTCAGTACACACATACAAGAGGAATGACAGGATGTGGTTAAGAGAGCTTCATAATCCTGAATGAAATGAGTAAGATAAACTGCAAACAATTAATAAATACAAGCAGTACAAATTAATAAAAATGGCAAAGAGATGTGGGACAGAAGAATTTCAAAGCAAAGTTTTTTTTATATTGTTTAGAAGCTGGGGGACATGGTGAACAAAAATGTCTTTAGAAGACTTTTACATTTGCAGTTTGAGGACTCACAATTTTAGCTCTGAACTATGATGGGGAACCAGTAAGGATCTGAGAAGTTTCATTAACTGTGTGGGTAATCCAGTATGTGTGCTTTATTCAAAGTATTGTTTTAAACACTTTTCTGACCCTTCATTAATGCAATAACTGTATATGTCAATGAGTTATGCCTTACCAAAGCATTACTCATCAGCAAACAGACCTCAAAGCAAAAACAAAAAAAGAAAGAAAAAAAAATTCTGAAATGGAGAAACCATACAGATACACACACACACACACACACACACACACACACACACACACACACACACACACACACACACACACACACACACACACACACAGGCACACATGCACCACATACACGAACACACACTAGTTTGTAGGAAGCTATGCAAACCTCCTAAGAAGTGCCATTTGAGTGCTCTCACAATGTTTTCCCAGTTTTAGGGGGAAAAAGATGGCTGATGCCCTTAGGCACTAAAGGACTGCTGAAGCCACTCACTTCTGTGGTTATGGAAGTGTTTTGCCACCTTCTACTACATTTTGTGGAACAAATAATGTGAAACATCTCGCATTCTGTAGCAGTCTTCATGCTCTTCACCCCACAGTCCTTTGTACTGTACTGTTGGCACATGTTCTGCTGGGTATGTGAACATCCCAATGCCTAAGACTTGAGAACAAATAGCGCAGTGGTTGGCGCAGAGAATTAAATGTATGAACTGTTCAGGAGCTTCTCCCTGTACTCCATGGTTCATTTCCTCCCCTGCTAACTCCTGAGTCTCTTTGCAAGTCACTTACAAAGGCACTGCTTTCAGACTGAGCCCTGCAACAGGGAGACATGCCAGCACATTTCTGCAACAGCTGTTTTTCATCTTCCCTTCCTTAAAATGCAGATGAAACCTTCTGAGTCACTCATATTCCATTGTCATATAGAGATAGACATATTATTGTGTATTTGAGTACTGTGACAAAAGCATAATTAGAAAGTTATACCAGGAGCCTATCTCTTGCTATAACTGATTAATGTATTAATTAATACCCTTGGTACTTCCACTCCATTTAAAAAAGTTTTGTGTGGTACATTGAGGGTTAGTTCCTTGTTTTTTTTTTTTTGCTAAGACCACAGGTGTTTGTAAGTCACTTGAAGGAAGTACACCACAATCAACTGATGTAATGTGAAGATGAGCTAAAATGCAATTCTGTTGTTATATAGCTATGCAAATAAGAGAAGAAACCATGAAACCCTTCTCTGTCTTCCTTATAAAATATTTTATTAAATCCTGAAATATACACATCATTTGAAGGAAGATGTGCCAACTGGATATTGATTTTTGCAGGATTTGACTGTAGCTACCTTCAATGGGACAGATGTATCAGGCACAGGCCATGAGCAAATGGCTATGGATCTAAACTCCCATTTATACAAAATCAAGGAAATGGTGGATGTTATAAGGCCTGTAGAACAGCCTCATTATGTGCCCTACTTACTGCTGGACACTAGCTCACTGTAGGATGCTATAAGCAGATGTACCATTTCCAAAACATGGATAATAGATAAAAATCTTTACTAAGAAAGTAAAGATGGCAGGTAATATGAATAAAATGAGTGTGTATATTTGTGAGAGAGAATGACAGAAACAGTGAGCTAGAGAAAATGTACATTGTCATTAAGGTCCACAGGACTGGAAAGATGCGTAGGTTTGGGTATACTTGCAGCAAGAGATAAAAGTAATGTGCTCATTTATTTTCAGTGATGATACTAAAACACAGAATAGTTGGAGATCTGAATGTAAGCCAGTATTTAGTATATATATGCAGGAGTGGAGGGTGGGCATTGTTAGCATCACAGAAATATGGGTCAGTGATAGGAGGGGGTGGTACATAGAGGTAGATAGATATACAGTGATAAAGACAGAGAAGGAAGCAGTTGTGCTGGAACAGCACTCTACATAAAGGTGAGCATCAGATGTGAGGTCAGAGGAGAAGTGGAAGAAGAACATAAAACTATGAATAGGGCAAGGGAGCAGATAGGATTAGAACCTGAATTAACTGTTGTAAGGGAGAGGAATGTGGTAGAGCTGGTGGATTATACACTGCATTATTGATACACACATACAGACACACACACACACACACACACACACACACACACACACACACACACACACACACACACACACACACACACACACACACACACCAAGGGGGAGGATAGGAGGCTGGAGACAGAATAAAGAATTGAGGTCAGAGAAAGAGAGTGTTGTTCAAGGAAGAGCTGAATCTGCCAGGAATAGAATAGGAGATTCAAACGTCCATGCTACAAAGAACATGAGATTGGGCTGAAGCCATGGATCACGAGGAGTTCAGCCAAGTGATGCAGAACTGTAACAAAAAGTAAAGAATTTGGACATAGTTCTAATCACTCAAAGGGGGTAATGCATGTCCATTTTAAGGTGCTGTTATCCAAAAAGTGATTACGCCACTTTGTGGTTTTAAGTAGAAGAGAATGACAAGAATAAATATTTAAAGATGATGGCGAAAGAGTTTGGCAGCATTGAATATGCTGGGACAGGGAAGAAGGTGAAGGCTGAATGTGGAGACCTGGAACAAACTGACCGAGTAAATAAGCTGCAGGAATGACTTAGGTATGAAGAACTGGTAAGTTACAGAAAAGGAGGGAACGGAAGGAGGGTGTAACTAACAATCGGGCCATTTATAAGACCTATAAGGGTTAATATATTCCACTTATCCAGAAATTATTCCCATATAACTCATGAAAAGGGACTGCGGGTACACCTGGTTAACAAATAGGCACTAGTATTATTATTAACTGCAGTAGATGCAGATTCAAAATGGTCTAAAATCATCTGTATGGAGTCAAAGACATCGGAAAGGACAATATCAGCTTTAAGGAAAATGTTTGCAAGAAAAAGCTTAAATGAGAAAATTGCTTAGCAATAATGGTCCATATTTCATAACTGAGGAACTGAAATGTATTTGAACATTTTCCATCCTTGTCTCATTTACTACCAAGGATGGACTGGATAACAGATCTGTCCAAATGGCCCTGTAGGCTGTGATAGCCATGGGACTGCGTGGTCAGTCCTAATGATTCAAGAGAGAGCATTTGTTGTTGTTTACTATTGATGCTTCACATGCAATCATCATCATCATGTCAGCTATGGGAAATTACTTTATTTGTATGCAGAAATCAGTATATAACAAGGCCTGAACAGCTTTTTCAATTTCAGACAGGTGAAATATTGTAAAATTACAAATGAAAACTAACACATACATCAACAGCATTGTGGTGAAAATAAGAGTCCTGCACAAAGACTGCTTTATAGAGTTAAGGAAGGTTTTTCTTGCAAGCAGCTTATGGAGAATAACTGCAAAATTCCTTCTGTGTTTTGCAGGATATGAAGGAAGTTAGAAAAAAGGCATCCAGTATCCCTTGTATTTTGGCTAAAAGTAACTGTCAAATTTGTATTAAGGATCAGATTATTCCAAAAATCCTCAAACTATTTATTGTATGTCATCTTGAATCTTTCTGTGTAGGAAGCATTGATGTAGCTGGGCAACCTCTATGTGTTCCACTGAGTCCATGTTTTCATGAGTGTCTCTTGCAAACAATATGGCTTAAAGATGTCCAGTGTTTATAACTAAAGAGGAGGTCTGTTTGTAGTACAGATATCTTCAAACTAGGTTTATAAAGAGGATTACTTATCAGAAAACAACCTTCTTATTGGTTGGATCATCGATGGTTCAAAATGATGCACATCTCTGAAACATGAAGGGCAGTACTTGGACAGATAAGCATATCTTTTTTAAATGTGAGGGTCTGGGGCAGTAATATGAAGTTCTGAGGGCAAAACAAAAATGGTTACATTTGTGTTAGAAAGCTACCCATTAATATTCTGTATAATTTTTTATTTAAGACACACACCTGCACCTGGGTGTTATTATTCTACAATGAGAGAAGTGCAGTTACTATCCTGAAAATAATTATAGTGTAGTTCTGACATGACACACTACACATAATAATCTTTTAGTATATGGAGCTTGCTGATTATGCTCCAAAACTAGGGAAAAAACAATCACGTTATCGACCTGTTGGATGTCAAAGGCTTGCTATGCATGTTTTGGAGATGTAATTCTTTAGTCTCACACTGGATCATACAGAACATTCACTGCAGAACTGCATTGGGAAATTGTAACAGCTTTAACAGCTGTAAGACATTTCATCTTGCCACACAAAAAAATGCAAAGCCCAGTGTTTAGCTACTTTTAAAGCTGATGGTAAATCAGAAGATAGCTTAATCTTCTGGCTACTATGTGACAGTGCATGCTCTAACACATTTTCTACTCCTACACCTTTTTCTCTAACTTAAAGTGCATCATTTCAGCTAAAGCTTGATTTACTACTACTAAAAATTATTGCCAACTTATTAATCGTAACTTTTTATTAATATGTTCTCTAAAAATGGATTCAAGAATTTAACTTTTGAGCTTCACTCTCCAGGTGAGTTTCTTGAGGTGAATGTCTTGAACACATTAACTGATTGGTTATGATCAGTGATCTTATTATATCCTAATAATTATATTATAACAACCTAATAGTAGGAGTCAAGGTTGCATGTCTACAAAAATGCCAGCAAAATGAAAGATAATTTGGTTCAGCTGTTTTTCTACTGCCAGCTGCCATTTAGTTAATACTTTTGCTACTAAAGGAGATGGTGTAAGTAAAGGAATTCATCTGTATGTAATGGCATTCAGTGATGCTGATGCTGTTGCTATGATGCAGAAATCATTTAAAATAAATGATTTGCAGAGCAGTTTCAGGATGCTACTCAGTGGAGGTTAACCTGCCCCCTTCATCTCATCTAGTACAATCACACTGATGTTTCAATCTCTTGTATCTTTCAATGTAGCTCATTCCTGAATGTTAAGATGCCCACTTCTGAAAAAGAGGGAGTCAGAAAACAGCAAGATGGGGGCGTGGCCAAGGATGAACACAGGATAGCAGCAGATTTCTTCAGCTCCACCAATTTCATTACATTGACAGGAATTAATTACTTAAAAAATTAATTCTTGAAGTAATTTTCTTTCTAAATATGTTTGTTTTATATAGTTCTTGAACTATATCTAAAAAAGAAAGGAAATCTTAATAATATTCCTGTCAGAAATTACTTTGGAAATTTTCCTGTCAGTTTATCAGTCTGAAATGAGTTCCAGTAAGACAAATTCTCAAGACTCCAGCATCAAGAAAGAACTTCAGTCTCTGATAATTATAGTCCAGCAACTTACTGCTAAGATGGATAAAATGGATACTAAAATAGACACTTTCATAGAAAAAACTACAAAACAAATAGACTTGCTACATATGGACCTGCAACAACAGAAGATCCAGATGACAGGCATAGAAGAAGCTGTGAATGACATGGAAAATAAAATACAAGAACAGGAAATCAACATTGAGTTTCTGCTGAAACAAAATACACATTTACAAACAAAGCTGGATGACCTGGAAAATAGATCTAGGCGCAATAACATTAGGATTTTTGGACTGCCAGAAAATATTGAAGGTCACAATATTACTTCTTTTTTAACAACATGGCTCCCTAAAACTTTAGATTTACCAGAAGCATTCTCTTTTGGTATCGAAAGAGCACATAGATCTATAGGTAATACTAACTCTAACAGAAACTATCCTAGATCAGTTATAGTTAGATTACTATCATCTATGATAAAGAGATGGTTCTTAAATCTGCTTGGGCTAAAGCTCCTGTTAAGTTTAATGAGACAACTGTGCTTTTGACAATGACTATTCTTCCATGGTAATTGCTAAAAGAAAAGTTTTTCTGCCACTAATAAGGGAGCTTAAAAAGCACAGTTTAAAACATACCTTCTGTTTCCTGCCAAGCTTAAAATCTTCCTTCCTGATGGTCCTAAGGTCTTCGATGATTTAGACTCTGCTTTACTGTTTGTCAAAGAAAAAGGATTTTGGATAAAATAAAAGAAATGGAATGGGCTAGTTCTTCATTAAAGAGATTGGCAACTGAAGCTTCCTGGAAGACTTCAGAGAAGAAGAAGAGACTAAAAACAAATGATTTGTTATATGTTTTTTCTCTCTCATTTTAGTTCATTATTAATCTTTTGAATATAGTTCCTGCATTTCCAGAAAGCCACAAATATTTTGGAAAAGATTTAATCAAAGTTATTCTCTATGTGCAAAGAAATGTTTTGTTTCATAACCAGTCAAAATGCCTGAGGATTTAATGGCAGGCTGTGACTCGATTTGTTTTTCTTTCTGAAAAAGTAAGGTTAGTAATTTGATACATTTTTTATCTTTACCTTTTTTTCCGTCTTCTTTTATTATTTTCTTTGTTTAAACAATGACATTCTATTTAGATTATGTAGTGGGTAAAGGGTCGGGGAGGGCAGGGAGAGAACAGTAATGAAAATATCATTAATAGAATAATAACATATTTATTTCTTGGAAAAGTTTATAAGTTCTTCAAATGCTATTTCTAATTATACTTTCTTGATTATACTGCTTATGCTTGTTTGTAAATAATCTGTCATGCTTTAACTAATAATAATCAGAACTAAATAAGAGTAAATAATATGTTTTATTTTTAACTCTATTAATATAAACAGTAAGTAACATTCCATTGTATATACTTCTTACAGCTTTCTCTTACATTTTTTTATTTCTGCCTCACTCCCTTTTATTTTCTACTCTCTTTTCTTTTCTTTATTAATATATAGAAATGCTTTTGACTGTGTGGGCACAGTGAATAATAGGATTTGTATGAAAATTGAGTTGGGAGAAGAATGCGGAGTTTTATTACTTGTTGGTAATTTTGAGTTTAATTTCACTTGCATAGAGGCTGTGATGATCTGTGGAATACATTGTGGAGGTTCTGTCATGTTTAGATGCATTTACACTGCTAAATGAATGTTTGTCACTAGTTTTTAATACGTTTCCCACCAAAATGTTAAGAGAGACAATCTGGGATGTGGGCTGTCTTATGCACAATGTCCTTGAGTTACCTCAGAATCTTCAAATCACAGAATTCTCACAGAGAAACTGAAAGCAGTTAGTATAAACATTGACAAGGTTATCACACTGACACACCACAGATTCAGGAAAAATACTCTGTTCATAAAATATGTCAGTTATAATGAGTTTAAATGATGTAGTTTCTTGTAGTAAGTAAATGTCTTATTTTAGAAGGCATAAAAAATGAAACATTTATTTAAATGTTTTTGAAAATCTACTTAACAGCAGCATAATAATCTGTGTTAAAATTTGTGTTCCAAACATATACTTTACTATAACTCATTTAATTCATCTGATTGACAAACATAAATAATCTTATAACTCTATTCTGGAAGAAATGTCATGTGATATATTTTAAAGCAGTAGGTTAGCATGATTGTAAAATCTGGTTACCAATATGTGTTTGCTGTGCATTATTTTGTATAAAGCAGACAGATTTATTCTAGGGACAGGAAGTAGGACAGTGCTCTACAAAGGCACAACTCAGTGAGATCAGATATATATATATATATATGTGTGTGTGTGTGTGTGTGTGTGTGTGTGTGTGTGTGTGTGTGTGTGTGTGTGTGTGTGTGTGTGTGTGTGTATGTATGTGAGTGTGTGTATGAGTGTGATGGCTTTTTTTTCTGAGAATCTGCATAACTATCTAATATGATTTATAATAATTTCTATGAATACAATATTTTACTCTATTGACAAAATGAATGTTTGCCACAAGTTTTAATAAGTTTCGCGCCAAAATGTTAAGGGAGACAATCTGGGATGTGGGCTGTCTCATGCATAGTGTCCATGAGTTTCCTCAGAAGCTTCACTCACAGAATTTTCACAGAGAAACTGAAAGCAGTTAGTATAAACATTGACAAGGTTATCACACTGACACACCACAGATTCAGGAAAAATACTCTATTTATAAAATATGTCAGTTATGATGAGTTTAGATGATGTAGTTTCTTGTAGCAAGTAAATATCTTATTTTAGAAGGCATAGAAAATGAAACATTTATTTAAATGTTTTTGAAAATCTACTTAACAGTAGCATAATAATCTGTGTTAAAAACTTGTGTCCCAAACATATACTTTACTATAACTCATTTAATTCATCTTATTGACAAGCATAAATAATCTTATAACTCTATTCTGGAAGAAATGTCATGTGATATATTTTAAAGCAGTAGGTTAGCATGATTGTAAAATCTGGTTACTAATATGTGTTTGCTGTGCATTATTTTGTATAAAGCAGACAGATTTATTCTAGGGACAGCAAGTAGGATTGTGCTCTACAAAGACACAACTCAGTGAGATCAGATATATATATATATATATATGTGTGTATGTGTGTGTGTGTGTGTGTGTGTGTGTGTGTGTGTGTGTGTGTGTGTGTATGTATGTGTGTGTGTGTCTGTGTATGTATGTATATATGTGTATGTGTATATGTATGTGTGTGTGTGTGTATGTGTGTGTGTGTGTGGATGTGTGTGTGTGTGTATGTGTGTGTGTATATGTATGTGTGTGTGTCTGTGTTTATGTGTGTGATGGCTTTTTTTTTTTTTTTTTTAGGTAATAACACAGGTGTTTCTGAGAATCTGCATAACTATGCAATATGATTTATAATAATTTTTATGAATACAATATTTTACTCTATTGACAATAATGAGTTTAAGTAAATGCTCATATACAAACAATTCAAGATTTTTGGAAGCTGTTGATAGAATTCACATGACAGAAAATAGATGCATCTTAATGCATGTAATGTCTGAATCATATTAGCCAAAGTTTTTGATTTAAATGAATGTTAGAACATAATTTTCTCTCCTCTTGATTTCTAACATTAAGATTATTTGAATGCTATTAGAATACAAGTGTTATATATTACATAGATCTATATAATAGTATGAACAGTTTTTAATAAAAAAAAAAAAAAAAAAAAGTTTATTTTAGTTTATATGATGCTGTTTTACCAAATGTGTAGTTTTGTCTTGATAGATAATTGAATTGAAAACTGTTAACCTCAGTTAAATATAACTAGTATTAAATTGATAAGGTGGTATCTGAGGTACTGCTGCTTAGGGTAGGGGTTAACTTGAGTAGTAAATACTGCTCTAAGTTGGAGTTTTCAACTCCAGGCGGGATGCAAGGCTTAATCCTTACATTATTTTCACTTGTTCATTGTTATATGTATATAGTTTTGACATCCACAATATATTTTGTACACTCATTGTCACTACAAACAAAATTGAATCATATACAAAATCCCATAAGAGATTTAATAAATACAGCTATATTTAAAGGTACACCTAAAAGAGGAGATGTAACATTATTTATCTGGTTATTTGTTATTTCGATCATAAGATTCTTGAGTTTTAAAAATGCCAAATGACATCTTTAAAAGGCATTTCTTTAAACATTAATGGATTGAATAATCCGTGTAAAAGGGCAAGCCTAATAAGATACATTAATCTACACAAGGCCAATCTAGTCTTCCTGCAAGAAACCCATCTCTTGAAAAAGATATTGATAAACTAGCCACTAATAAGTATACAGTATTGGTTAGTTCAGAGCACACTCAGAAAAAAGAGGAGTGGCTATTTTATGGAATAAAAGTATGCCCATTCCTAAAACCATTAAGTCTTATCAGGATGACAAAGGAATGTTTTGTATGGTTACAATACAAATTAATGGGAAGACTTACACTTTAATTAATGTATATTGGATACCTGGAATTGGTATTAATACAGTGAAACATCATATTGATAAGATCATATCATTCTCTATAGGGATATTATTTTAGCTGGTGATTTTAATTGTATACTACATGAAAGTGATACTACCACTATAAAGAAAAGAAGAATTACATCTAATGCAAAACATTTAAATGATTTTGCTAATTCTTATCATTTGAATGATATTAATAATCAGATAGAGTCAAAATCATTACCATACACCTTTTTTTTCTAACAGATACAAAACTTATTCAAAAATAGATAGGGTCTTTATTTCTAACCATATGGTAACAGATTTAATTAATTCCAAAATCATTTCATGTCCTATATCTGATCATAACTCAATTGTTTTGAATTCATGATAAAAAATACTCATAATGTTCAGATCAAAAGGATACCAGCATACTTAACTCAGCTAAAAGACTATAAAGAATATATACTTTCAGAAGTACAACATTTTCTAGACATAAATAATACTCCTGAAGTCTCCATTGTCTATGTTTGGGATGCCTTAAAATCATATCTATATGGACAAAGTATCAGATGGTATAATAACAAAAGGAAATCTTGGAATAAGGAATTGTTAGATATTCAAAGTAAACTGGACTCTTATAAGCATAATAATAAAGAAAATATTATGGACAAGAAAGTTATTGAAGAAATAAACAAACTAAATGAGAAATACAAAGAAATTTTAACTCATAAAGTTAAAATAACTTTAGAGAAATACAAGTTTTGTCTTATTCAATAAGCCCCAAATACTTACATAGACTTAAAAATAAAACAAAAGATTGAATAAACAAAACCATATCAAAGAAATCTTTTCTCTAAGGAAAAGAAGAATGTTTCTAGTATACCAGAAATACTGGACGAATTTAGAAATCACTTTCACAAGATTAACCATAACAACATTAACATGGAACCTAAAGATAAAATAAAGGAGTTTATAACCACAAACATGAATAAAAAGCTTAATAAACAACAGATTAAACTATTGGACAAGAGTATTTCATATACAAAAGTTATTACACAAATAAATAAGCTTAAATCAAACAAAGCACCGGGTAATGATGGTATTATACCAGAGATATATAAAATCCTTTCTAAAACTACATATTCATTAATACATAAGGTTTTTATTCTGGCCCAAACTGAGTTAATAACCCCCCCATCTTGGCAATATACATTTATTTCACCAATTTTAAAACCTAATAAAGATCCAACTAGATGTTCTTCATATCGACCCATCTCATTACTTAATGTTGATTATAAAATGTTTATGAGTATTTTTGCTGATAGATTGAAGACAATAATCCCCGGCATTATAGACATAGATCAGACGGGCTTCATTGTAAATAGAAATACTTTTGATAATATAAGAAGAACTTTAACATTAATTGATTTTGCAAATAGGAAAAAGAAAGATTTAACACTTATTAGTCTTAATATAGGTTCAGCATTTGATTCAGTAAGTTGGGACTATCTGTTTACCTTACTGAAATGCACAAATTTCTCTGATGCATTTGTAAATTTAATTGAGCATTTATACAAAGGAACGCTGCCTTATATTAAGATAGGAACATATGTTTCACAAAAAATACCCATTCTTAAAGGTACAAAGCAAGGATGTCCACTTTCTCCACTATTATTCACTTTAGTAATGGAGCCTTGGGCTAATTTGATTAGAAACAGTACTGACATAGAGGGTTTTGAAATAGAAGAAAATACAACATCAAAAATTCAACTTTTTGCAGATGATGTTCTAATTACATCAGCAGGATCTAATTCTTCTATGCAGTCTTTATTTGATAAAATGATGAATTTTAAAAGTATTTCTGGTTTAATATTCAATGAAGAAAAAACTAAAATACTACCTATATATACACGAAAAAATACTCTCATTAGTGATTTTACTAAACTCAGGTCAGATAACTTATTTAGGTATAATACTATCTAAAGATATTAAATCTATTATATATAATAACTATAATACCTGTTTTCTTAATATACAAAATCTTTTCAATACCTGGAATAATATGTTTTTTACTATGGAGGAGAGACTTACAATTATTAAAATGATAATATTCCCCAAGATTTTATACTTAATACAATCAATAATACTTTCACCTACAAAAATAACTATCAAGAAACTGAATACACTAATGTTAAATTTCTTATGGGCACCTAATAGACCTAGGATTGCATTAAAGAAACATACTAATAGCTGGTCTCAAGGGGTATTTCTTTTCCAGACTTTAATTTATATATTATCTCTTCTATTATAAAAGTTATTACTTTATTAATAGATCGGTCATATGTCGCAAAATGGAAAGATTATTGGGAGCTAATTAGTATGCACTTCATGAAAATCTCCTTAACACATAAAAATATGATTATAAATAACTCCATGTTGTGGTTGCTAAAGGAATTTTGTACTTCACCTATTACACCTAAACATATGGTCTGTTACCCATTAAATATTATTATTAGTTATCGTAACTTTATATTCATGCACCCTAAGTATAGGGAATTGAATTTTATTGTATTCCCTATAATTTATACTCAGGGTATGCTTATGTCATCTACTTCTGAAGGAGCTCATTTAGCTATAGATAATAATCTAAAGTACTGGTATCAGCTGATATCTGATAATAAAGTTAAAAATCTAGATTTCTTAAAACAAGAATTTGATCTAAGAGAAACTTGCTGGTTAGAGGTTCAGATCTTTAGACAACATCTCATTGATAGAATAGATCTAATGTCTATAACAGTTAAGAATCTATTCCAAAACTGATTGATTACTTGATAATAAATTTACAGCATAAAGTTTCTGATAAAGGTAAACTTTCATATATACATAAAATTATCATACAAGAAACGTTTTACAATGTAGATTCATACTGGAATTATTTCACCTCTATTAATGGGGACCCACCAACTCAACAAGATAAACAATATATATTGGAATCTGCTTATAGAACTACATCTTCCATTGTCTGGAGACTTTATACATGGAAATTTTTACATAGATCTTTTTATACACCTTTGATGATGAATAAAATTAATAATAAAGATAATCTATGTAAGAGATGTAATGTAGAAATTAATGCTGACTGGGCTCATATGTTTTATGACTGTATGAAGTTGAAAGAATACTGGAAGTCAATTAATGAATTTTTGCAGGCTCTTTTACAGATAATTTCATTATTTCTAAGTCTCTTATATTATTCAACACACCTGTACCTCAATGTGTTAAAAGATTAAGCTTCCCTTGTTATGGTCTATCCTAGCAGTGGCCAGGAAAATAATAACTAGAAATTGGATTTCAGATACACCTCCTTCGTTCAATGAATTTAAAAATGTTATGAATATAATGTGTCATATGGAAATAAGCACAATTAGAATGAGAACAACTAGAAAAACATCACATTTTATTGTATGGGATAATTTACAAAATTTGTTAAAAAAATTCTAATTTCAATAGCACAGTATTTTAGTTTAATTAATTGATCTGATTGTAGTGGATGTCTTTGTAAATACTTTAGTTGTTTTGTTGAATATTATAATAATACCTATTTTTAATTATTTGTATAAAATTGTTATGATATTTCTCTTATATGTTAAAACAATAAACTTGTTTTGAAAAAAAAAAAGAAAACAGCAAGATGGGACACCTGAAAAGCATTTGCAAGTTTTAAGTAATGTGCTCAATAAAATGTGCTGTAAATGCGAATAGAATCCTACAAGAAGACCCACATATCCTCTATGCATCAGCAATAAAGCTGTTGATGAATTATTAGGGATACTCTTATGACTGCAGATACTATAAAGTGGTAACCTGCGTCTGTCATTGCTTCTTCAGCAAAATAACTTTTTTTCTTTTTTAAACAAATGGAATATTTTGTAAAAAAAAAAAGTGAACTATAAACAATACAATGCACTCTTGGGGCAGTCCATTTGCAATTGTTTTAGAACAAGAACTATCACTTAATCTATCCCACAACACAATTAAACAACATGACCTGCACTCCTACTTCTACCAGTTCTTTGAGGTTCACTAGCCTTCATTACTACCCACATAAAGATACTGAAGTTCGAAAGAAGCCAGACATTCCAGGACATCACAGATGCAGCATAACTTCTCCTTCCACAACTTCCTACACACACACATACACACACACACACACACACACACACACACACACACACACACACACACACACACACACACACACACACACACACGCACACACACACACACACACACACACACACACACACACACACACACACACACACACACACACACACACACACACACACACACACACACACACACACACACACACACACACACACACACACACATGCACACACACAAACATCTCAGATCCACTCAAGCTCAGGCCTCTTTCCTATTACTCTCGGGCTTCTTCAGACAACAGCTCTAACAAATTTAGTGCCATCCAGAACAGAGTTTCTCTTCATATTCTACCCTTTCTTTCTCTTTCCTGTGCCACTTCTTAAACACAGCAATTCACTGCCCTAGAACAGTCTTCATAAAACTTTCAGTTTAATCCTACTCCAAACCGTACCACATCTAGACTTGACATTCTTACCATTACATCCAGAAGTCCTTCCTTTACTATCCTGTTCTTCCTGATGAACATGTCTCAGTGTAAAACAATGTGCCTTTACTAGTTTTCTCAACTTTGTAGTATAAAACTAGTTTACTAGAGTTCATAGTATAATACAATATTAATTATGCAGTATGAATGCCTCTACTACTTTATGGACTCCTCCTGCAAGAAGTTTAGCAGTCTACTGCTGACCAAACTTGCACTGAATAATCCTAAAACTGTTTTTGTAGCTTTGATTGCATTACTGCTTTCTTAGTGTAAATTGCTACGTAACCAACTTATTTTATTACCTTGTAAGCTTTTTAACCCATGGTTGTAAACCCTGGGCTGAGCCTGGAAATATCATAATTGACAACAGCAACAACAACAACAACAAAAATAAATAAATACAAAACCTATAGCTACAGTTTTATGATTAGACATTAGAGTTTAACAATTCTAGCCCATGTAAATAGTGTTTCATGTATTGTTCATTTATCTATTTATATTTGTTTACTGGGGTAGTGCACTGATTGATATTGACCAATTTCAATTTCAGCCTGGGAGAAATACAAAACATTTCACAAACAAAAAATACAGACTTTAAACATTAACAGAATAGTGCAGACTAATTACATATAAAAAACAGTGCATATACATTCCAGTAAGCAAGCACAGTGCAATGTACCATCAAGCAGAGTATAATGTAGAATATATGCATTTGTTTCTAAACAGGGGCATTTGGCTTGGATGAAGAAGTGATTTTTGAGTTGCATTCTGAATTTGAAATAAGTGTTGATTTTCTTAATGTCAGTGGGAGAGTTTGCCAAACAGTAGGTGTCTGAGAGGATAAAGTATATGCAGTGTTGTGGAGTTTGCTTCCAGGGGTAATGAGAGTTGGAGTAGCTTGTGAAAATTGTCTCAGGTTGTATAAGGAGTTTTTTTCATGCAATCTATCTGCAAGGGGAGCAGATATATGCAGTTGTAGTAGTTTGTAGAGTTGGGACCTAAAAATAGGTTACGTCTTTGTTTTATGGGTTGCCATTTGGCTTTTTCTGGAGTGATACAGTGATGTCCACAGAAAGGTGAGTTTGTAATGAATCAGCAGATGCTGTTAGAAATAGACTGGAGCATGGCAATGTTTTTTCTTGGAGGCAGAAGCAAAAATTGGAGCCCATATTCAAGTTGAGAAATGAGGACTCCTTTGCCAGTGGCTGTTCTGGTTGGTTGGGATAGAAAAGGGGAAATCTTTTTGGCCCTGAAGAGGGGGGAGTTTATTTTGACTCTCACTTAGTCTATATGGAAATGGAAGTTTAGTAAGTGATCATGCCATAGTCATAGGTATTTGAAGGTGGAGTTTGTTTCTTTGGCATGGTTGTATAGATCAAAGATAGTTAAAATGCCAGGTGCTTGATGAACTTTCTGTGGAGTTCCAAAAAGCATAGTTTTGGACTTGGTGTGGTTGAGAAATATTTTATGGTTTATGACCCATTGGTGGATCATATAAGTCTGACTGCAGTTAGCAATTAATGTTGGTGCGAAAGTGACCTGATCAGTAAGTGACCATATTGTGAAGATTGGAGGAAGATGGGCGAAGGCTGCCAGCCTAGTCAAATATAATTTGATACATAATTCTATCAACTGTATAAATAAATGTAAAATACAGGCTTATGTTTTTAAATGAAAGAAAATACTGTAAAATGTGAGCTTCAAGATTGTTGCAACATTGCCATCTGCTGTAAGGAAAACCAAGCCAAGCATTTCAAATGTGTCTTTTGAAGTTGAAAAGATCTTATGAATCTCTTTGATGTTTTACAAGATGGCTCCAGTGAGTCTGGTTTGAAGGTTTCATGCCCATTGTTTTAAGGTTAAAGTTAAGGGCCAGAATTTACATGTGGAAGGTGCTTTATTGCTCTATATATTATATATATATAGAAACGCACACACACTCACACACACACACACACACACACACACACACACACACACACACACACACACACACACACACACACACACACACACACAAATATAGACATGGGTTCCTATTACATTATCGAATCTCTGAAACTTCGAACACCATAAGGTCGAAACCTTATGTTCGAAGTTTCAGAACTTTGATTACATAAAAAAAAAAAAAAAGAAAAGGAAACAAATAAAGTCTTGCAAGCAGGGTGCAAGCCCCCCTGCACCTACCAGGTGGGATCTGTGCCCCCAGACCCCCCGCTCTTTAAGCATACCAACTCCGAGATCGTACTACAGTGTGGTAAAGGGAAATCTTTCCTTTCCACACTGTATTGTGATCTCGGAATTGGTATATTTAAAGTGCGGGGGGGGCTACAGTCCCTCAAGTGGGGAGTGCAGGGGTGCTTGCCCCCCTGTTTGCCACAGTTACTTTGTGTCTGTTGTTTTTAATTTTTTTTTGTTTTTTGAAATTATAAAACTTTGAATATACAAGTTTGATCTTGTAGTGTTGGAATATTTATAGTTTTGACAACATAATAGGAACCCTATATATATATATATATATATATATATATATATATATATATATATATATATATATATATATATATCTATATATGTATGTATATATAAACTTTTTTTTTTAAGCTGGTGGCTTCTTTTCAGGTGAGATGTGCAGTGGTATTTGTACTCCATCCATCCGTCAACCTCAACCCTTATTCCCCTGTTTGCACATGGGGTTGGGGTGTCACTTCAACAGTGACAATCATCTCAAGCCAAGGTTTACATCACTGAGTGGCTAGCCCTGCCACAGTAGTTCATTCATACCTCACACTTGCACTCACACTCTCACCTATGGCCAGTTTAGAGTATCCAATTGACTTACTGCATAACTTTGGAATGTGGGGGGAAACTGGAGCACCTGGAGGAAACCCACGTGACTGCAGGGATGATATGCAGACTCCAGACAAAAGACACCTAGCCGAGAATCAAGATGGAAATCTTCTTTGGCTGGAGCATCTAAGAACTTTGCCTGTTTTATCGGTTATGCATGAGGAGGGTCATAACCAGAAGGAACTGCAATGGAGATGAAGGAGGTGGGGAGGGAGTGTTAGCACTGTTTCATGTCAGGAGGTGCAAGTATCCAGAAGAAGATTTACAGGGATAAAAAAATGAATGAAAGCAGTATGGAAATGGATAGAAGTAGTGCAGGCTGTGAAATGCCATGCACTGAAGACACAGAAGTGCAAAAAAGGTCTGGGGAATGAAGTGCTTTTCCGTATGATAGAGGAAGTAGAACCTAAAGATGAAAATGCTGTTGCCTGGTAGGACATTATTGCAGGAGGGCTGGTGGATGACGGGGAGATGTTCATTGTGGGATATGCAAATGTTGCAGTGGCTGGAAAGAGTTGAGCAGAAATTGAGAATGTACAGCACACCTACTTGTCTAACGGTATGGACAATAATGTATCTAACAGTGCTGTGAGTAAAATATTTTTATGTGGTGCCATTTCTCAAGGTGTTTCCAAATTTTAAAAGACAAAAAATGTTGTAAGAACTGAAACAAAAATTGATGACTACATCAATAGATACTATCTGTGGGACAATGTTATTAAACTGTAGGATTTGTTCCTAAATATATGAGAGCGTTGATTCACATGGTGAATGAAACATTTTGTGAAGTAAATTTTGAGACTTTTGAAAAAGCTGAACAATTTATAATGTTGTTTGATGCCAATGTTCACCTTGGGATAATTATTCAATAAGAGGATGTGATAGAATGTTTACAAGAAAATTAAAACTACAGTTTAGAACTGCAGATGTTAATGAAAGTGAACTGAACATTTTTTTTTGTTTAAAACTATAAAGTTGTATATGATATTAAAAATATCATGATGACTGGAAATTATGGAATGGTGGGTGGGAAATATTAGTTTGTTTGGAGGAATGCTGTGTGAGAAATATTAGTGGGCCAGTTTCCAAAAGAGTTACTTTCAGTGAAATTCTGCCCTGATTCTGAAAGGCCTACTGTCATTGTAAGTGACTTACTTTGATGTAAGGCCTATTTATAAACAGTCTTACTATGGGGGACCAGATTCCAAATCACCTGCTATTAGCCTGCTCTCAGTGAAAGTGGACACTTACATTGAGAAGGAGTCTTTTGGAAATGGAGCCTAGTATCTTTGGATAACAAAGATGATAATGTGCTAAATTTACCCAATTTTATTATTGTTAATTTGAAACAAAAAGGACAGTTAATGTATTGGTGGCTTCCAAAAACATATTTTCACTGTGAAATGAATGGTCATTTGATAAATGGCATCATGCTAAAAGATGCTATTTCCCATGTAGGGAACTGTGACATGGGAGTAAGAATTGAGAAATGTTGTTTAGGAGGTGTGGAAGCAAAAACATTTTTTTTTGTTTGACTGTGATATGATTATGCAAAATTAGATGAATTTAGAAAAAGGTAATGATATTGTGTCACAGAGTGAAAAGGAGGGAAGCACACTGATGTTTAATAAGGGGGGTTTATTTGATAATGAAATTGAAGAGAAAATAAATCTGGTGTAAGAGTGAAGAACATATTTAGAAATTTACTGAATGTAGATGGTGAAGGTGATGTGGAGGATAAAGAGAATGGCATTATTGGAAAAAAGACTAAAGATACAATTACAACAAAAAATGCAAAAAGAAAAGAGAAGTGATAATGTTAGGACTACTTTGTTAAAATGTTAATTGTAGAATTAATGAAAAACTTAGAATGAACATTGTGACATGATGTAATAAAGAAAGACATGGCATGCTTTGTTTGCATGATATTAGGTTAATTAATGTGACTCAGGAAAAACAAGAAGAAAGATTATGGGCAATGGAAATAATATGGCATTTTGGTGATGAAATATGTTCTAGAGTCAGTGTGATTAAAAAACATTGCAAAAAAAGTTATTGATATTGTGGTGAGGCATGGAAGGTGTGTTGCATGTCATATAAGGTATGGTAAAAAGTATGATGGAAATTAATTGTATTATATACAGATATTAATATGAAGGAATTAAATGTATTATTTGATGAAATAATAAAGTATATGACACCAAATATTGATATTATTATGACAGAATAATGCAAGAAAAAAAGCCAGGGAAAATAAAATAGACATCCAGGTATGTAGAAAAAAATATATGATTAGGATTGCTAATTTTGAGCATAAATGGATTATAAATATAAAAGAGGGAATATTAAGACAGAAATAGATTATATTTTATTTTCTGAGAATCTGTTTAAAGTGCAAGAGTTAACTCTCACTCTATGGTTTACTGATCAATGTGCCAATATGGCAGAGATTTCACATTCAGAAAGGTATATAAAAAGGAGAAAAATAAATAAAAGATTATTTTGTGAGGTGAATAAGGAAAGTTGGTTTAAGGAAGAAATGGAAAATTTGTAGAAGGATCACATGTTAATGCTTCCATTTTCTAATAAAATGAAAGATTGTTGGATTAGTTATGAAGAGAAGTGTATGAATAATTATGCGATATTAGAGAAAAAGTTTTAGAAGATTGCTAAAGAAAAATATAAAGAGTTGATAGATCAATATTATAATTGTTTAATGGGAGATACAATTGAAAGAAGAAGGAAGAAAGAATACATTTACAAGGAAAACATGAAAAACATCAGTTTTATGATAATACAAGCAAAAATATATTTTACAAGGATAGGGGAAAAAGGTCAAAGTTAATAAAGGGAGAATGAGTGCTATTAAAAATTAAGATGGAAATGTAGCATGTGGTATGTAAGATATGATGTGTGTTGTTAGAAATATGTTAAGGAATTATAGAGTGTAAGAGAGGCAGAGGAAGAAAACCGTGGAAGGTTAAGGAATTCAAAGAAAGTGGTATAAAAGGTTTATGTAAAGAAATTGTGTTACTTCAATATAACAATGTTATGAAAAGTATTAAAAATGAGTGTTCCAAAACCAGGTGGGTTAGTATGAGTTTTATAAGGAAAAGGATACAAGGAAGAAAATAATTTTTCTAAAGGTTATGGATGAGTGGTTAGAAAATGGAATTAATGACAACAGAGTTTGTGAAGCAATATTGACATTCATTTTTAAAAATGGGATAGAGAGGTACAAAAGTGGATTTTGTTAACTTTTTACAGTATAGATCACGTTTTTTCCTGAGGGTTTTTCAAAGGAGATTAGGAAAACAGTTAATATTGTGTTAGATCAGTGAATTATGGACTATAATGTAAAAATGTTAAAGACTTATTAGTGATAGTGAAACAAGTGGTTGGTAAAATTAATGAAGGGTGGGTAGGCAGAATTCAATATGTGATGTAGAAAAGGCATATGATACTGTTGGGGATAACGACATGTCTGATATTTTGAAAATTTATGCATTAGTTGTTAGAACTATAAGAATAATAAAGTCAATATATATAAATACCAATATTGAATTGATAATAAATGGATGTTTTAGTACGGAAATTAAAACAGAAAGAAGGATAAAGCAATTATGCCACTCCAGTAGTGTGTTATTTGCATTAGTAATAAATGCTATAGGGGTTGCAGAGAGAGTAAAGGGAGGAATATTAAAAATTATAAGACTGCAGATATTCCTATTTGTATGTCATATGTAGATAACTTAATAATAACAAGGGAGATGGATTAGGAGAAAGGTTAGACTATTAATTAGATTAATTATCAGTGTAGTTTGGAATTCAAGGAATATGAGATATAAAGATTACTATTTAATCAAATTTAGAATGCTTCAGTTTTTATCAGTAAGGTAAAAAATAGTTGTGAGATAAGGGATTAGGATAAAGTTGCAGTATCATTGCTGTATATATTTCATCAATACTATGTTAAGAATGGTGTGCAATATTGTCGTGATGAAGTTAAAATAAGATGTGTCCATAAAATAAACCCTCTACTCTTTTTGATAGGTGACATGGAATCTTTTCTATCCACCTGAGGTACCGCCAACTGAAGCAAGTGGCACCTTAGGGACTTGGTTTAATGTGTTATCAGAACAGTTCATGTATCACATAAACAGATCTTTATGTAGTCTGTTTATCTTTAGGATTCTTTTTTCCCCCTGAATTACAGTTTCTAAGTCATTTTTGTGGAATGTGTTAATCATACTGCTTGTGCAACTTGTTAATTGAATATGCTTTATATAGTTTTGGCTGATGGTTGTTTACTGACTCATCTTGACCCTGAAAACATTATTTTCAACTGTACTTCTTAAGTAATGTTTTATAGTGGCAGTTAATATTGTTGAGTGGTGTTTGCAGTATAATTAAATGCTAGGTGTCGTGACATATTTTCTAGAGAATTTGTCTAGGAAATTCAGACACTTTTATAGTTATAGGGCCAGATTCAGGAAACCTCCGTGTAAGAGTTATAACTCTTACACGGAGGCTGCAGTTAAACGGTGTGATGTCAGCATGTCATGCATATGCATGAGGTGCATGAGGCATGCTGAATCACACTGTAACTCTTACACGGTCTGTGTAAGAGAGTAGGGGGCGTGTCCATAGGCTAAGCCCTGCATGCAGACACGCCCCCGTAAGTGTATAATGGCTGAAAGTAAACAGCCACGAGAGAAGCCATGGAAATGTAAACAAACACACTACACAACACATTCCCCCACAGACCATCAGTGTACAAAGTGAACAGAGGCTATAAAATGAAAATAAAAACTGTTTTATTTTTTTTAACCCCCGTAAATGTGTGCTACTGTGTGCGCTCGTGTGTGCCGGTGTGCTACTAGCACAACTGCAGTTAGCAATCAGTGGAAAAGGATATGAGAACTACATATGCAAAGTAAGCCAAGAAGAAATAGCTTAGCGGTAGAGTTGCCAGCTTAAGAGTAGGCAGGCAGGGTTCGAGCCCACACAACAACTTTTTTTTTTGTAAATAAGCACTAAAGCCCCTGACAGTATTGTCCAAATGTAAAAGTATACCCTTTTGTAAAATGGAATGAAATGGAGCATACATATTGAAGTAACACAATAATAAAAATAATTAGAAATGTACCGATAGCTAAGCTGCTGTGAGACACAGTGCCCGTAGCTGCGTAGTGTTTAAAAAGCTGCAATCGGTATGCCCGTTGCTAAGCACCGGTTTAACAGGCTGAAACTGTTTGCAACTAGCTGTGCTTAGCTCAACATGTGTGTCACTATCCAATTAAGGTTTATCCTAGCGCACATCGTTTGCGCGCCGCTCCCACAAGCTAACTACCAGTGCGTATGCGTTACCTCCGCGCAAACAAGCGCAAACCTGCTTTTAAGTGCTTAAAAGTGCTTATGGCATGTTTGATTGACAGGTCCTCAACTCATCTGTGTCATGAAAATTAAAAATCAGTGGTTAGATTCGCACCCAGGATACCATGCACTAGAGTCAAGGTACTAAACCACTAAGCCATGACAGCAATACCTAGAAATGCAGAAATAGCATATATATGGATAAAATACAGAATGGAGCATGATAAAGCATTTTCAGTGAAGTAGATACAATTCCAAAATGGCCAATCAGAGAAATGTGCGGGAAAAGCAGCATATATAAGCCCCATAGGCAGGAATACACACCATAACCGATTGTAGAACAGACCTGCAGTCAGAATGAGTGGAGTAGGTGAGGGACGTTGCTTTCGAGCACAGCGTTGGGGCATTGAGGAGTCCAGATACATGGTCTGGCTCCTTGTCCATCATCACGAGGCCCAACTCATGCAGGGCCAGGTCTCATGGGGAGCGTACAAGGCGGAGGCATGGGACCAGATGGCTCGTGATCTGACCAGTACTACTGGCATTCCACGCACTGGTGAGCAGGTCCGTCACCACCATGCGGACCTGAAGCAGCGCAAGCAAGACCAGTTGACCCAATGGATCCAGGAGGCCTGGGATATGCCCAACGCCCCACTACTGAGTAAGTTACATTTTACTCATGTATGTAAGGATTTCAACTAGCTGATACCATGGAGATGTGTAGTCCAGTATTACTTCCTTTGTATTACAGCTGCAGGTGTCCGCTCTGCGAACCGTGAGACGCATGACCGTAGACTGGCGCGGCTGTGCCACCATGCAGGTTAGTAACCCCATCTAGTACTTGTAAATAAATATTATAGTGTAGCATGTATCAGAACACTGCAGTGTATTGATTAAAAGTAATCTAATGTGCAAGCAAGAATTGAAAGTTTGCAGGTATGGCTGCAACAAGTTCATCAGTATGCAAGTGTGACTGGAAAAATAATTTATAGAAATAAATAGTGCTGTAATACAGATGTCCCACCATTAATTAAATGTAGTATAACCTGCAGTAGTCTCCAGAGTACAGCTTCAGAATCTGAGGTAGTCACATGTGTGATTTATCCCTGTTGAAATGCTGAATCATGACAGAAGTGAGGCTGTTGGAAAGTGTTTGAATCACCACAGGTCTAATATGTGAACAAAGCCTAGAAGTACCAACCTGAACTGTGAAGTTGCAGGATGTGCGAGAGTGACAGAAAGGGTCATGTATGAATAAATAAAGTAGTAATAACCCCTGAATATATTAGCCCCAGTGTGTTTCCACAGAACTAAATGCATGTGTGAAGGACAAATTAACATCCCAAACTGATTTCAGTGTGTCTGAATCTGGAATGTCAAGGCCAAAATCTGTATATGGTGATAACAGTAAACAATCTGCAGATAGAATGAATGATTATCTGACAGACTAAACAGCCATAGTTGTCCCCTGTCCTGTCATCAAAGTGTAACAGGATGATGTATCTGAGCAAATTAAAAATAAGTAGGATAGTGATGTATTTGTAACAGGTGTAGCATGACAGTCAAATAAAAATCATTTTGAAACATCAGCCTCAACTTAATTGTGTACCTATTACAAATGTATATCAATGTGTAACTTATGAATGTGTCATCACTTTCTATCTCCACCCAACCCTATAATTCCATATAACAACACCCAATAAATATTGGTATGTGAACATTTCATTAACCATGGACATTTGTCCGTTCCAAACATATATGCATGTCTTTTCGTGCAAGTGCCCTGTTTATACCTGCAAATCTGATGGCCTGTTGCCATTAATCAACCCTGCATGTTGTTTGATTGTGTATTTCCATTCAAATAATGCATGTGATATTGATATGCTCCTTGTTCAATGGTGTTAATATCTGGGTGTTTGTTCAATGGGAATACCAATGCATGCTGTTACAACTAATCTGAATGGAATAATATGCCACTAACCCAAACTAACATAACTACTCACAAACCTAGAACGCTTGGGAAAGCAGGTCCCAGCGGACCCACCTCTCCCACCTCAGCTGGCGACTGCACCTGGCACTAGTGCCCAGGCCAGACCCTCCTCCGGTGGCCCTGTGCCACCTTCGGGTGGAAGCGCTGCAGGGGATGGGGCCCATCCCCCCTCTGCAAGCGTGGCCGGAGGAGTTCGTCCACTCACCCTCCAAGGTGTCCGGTCTGTGGTGTGAAGGGAGATCCAAGACTCCGTTCTTGGGCCCCTACGCCAGCTCGAGGCTCGTGTGGCACAGCTAACGGCCCCGGCCATTGCCCCACCTACACAGCCCCCAGCACAGCCCCGTCCTGGGCTGTGAAGGAACAGTGGCAACTGCCTATGGGTGGGGATATCAGTTCCACTGTTGCCATCTGTGGGCTCATGCGTCTTGGATATCCCAACCTCCATCCCCGTCAATTGTGTAACCCCCCACGTGTGTCATACACCGCCCCTGTATGCGTCTTGTCTGTCTTGTCTGTTAACCTACCCAACCTACCTCCCCAGCTATACCGACTTCCTTCACCTGACATACCACTCTCCCCTGAAAAAAAAAAAAAAAGGACACTCTGTACCCACAAAAAAATTACGCCCCATACATAGCTGTCCATGTCGCACACATGTCCGCTTGACATTGAAACTGTTAATTACAATTGGCTCTACAACAAACATTAATGTTGTCCTGACACCTCTTTCAGGGGTGGAAGGTTTCAAATGTCTCACCAAAATACATGGAAATGCACAGCTATTGCTGTTAAAGACATGGGCATCTATGGGCCTTACCTACATCCCTCCTGCAAATCCCATGCTTGTTTCCATACTGTCTTACCCTCTTTGTGACCCCTTTTTCACCACTTTCCTGTCACCCCTTTTTCTTTTCTTTCAAAGAAATTAGCGCGGGTGTGCGCTTGTGTTAGCGGAGCTCACCGTCAGTGCACATGCGTGAGCTCCGCACAAACGAGCGCAGACCTGATTTTAAGTGCTTAAAAGTGCCTTTATGGCACTTTGATCGACAGGTCCTGTGCTCATTTTGAAAGTCTGGAAAGAAAAATAAATTCCTACTGCCAGTCTCGAATGCTGGACCTTGGTAACATTAGTCTGTATGACCTACCACTAAGCCATAACTGCCATACAAGAACTTAGTGCTAAAATAAATATAACATGTAATAGTAGGAATCAATATAAAGGCACTATAGGAGGTGTACTACCCAATACATCTCAGGTAGAGTTCTAATGTCCGAATTACTGGATTCCCACACTAGTTCAGTGTTAACAGAAACAGCCCTACTAATTGTTCGCTTTTACATACTAATGTAAGGTAATGTACACATAAGAAGATATGTGAATGTACACATACATATATATAAATATATAGTAATACATAGAAATATAGTTGTAGGTGTCAGTATCCATACACACTCACTACAGGAGACAGTGAAGATAAACGCAGCAGCCAGAATCTGCAACACAGCCTGACCCCTCTGAGACTCACTAACCCTTTTAACTGCTTAAAGGTGGCTTTAGCACTTTGATTGACAGGTCCTGTACTCATCTGGAAGGTTTGGAAAGAAAAATAAATTCCCACTGCCAGTCTCAAACCCAGGACCTTGGTAACATTAGTCTGTATGACCTACCACGAAGCCATGACTACCACATGAGATTACTGTGCTAAAATAAATATAACATGTAATAGTAGGAATCAATATAAAGGCAATATAGGAGGTGTACTACCCAATGCATTTCAGGTAGAGTTTTAATGGCCAAAGTACTGGATTCCCACACTAGTTCAGTGTTAACAGAAACAGCCCTACTAATTGTTCGCTTGTACATAATAATGTAAGGTAATGTACACATAAGAAGGTATGTAAATGTACACTTACATATATATAAATATATAGTAATACATATGAAATATAGTCGTAGGTGTCAGTATCCATACACACTCACTACAGGAGACAGTGAAGATAAATGCAGCATCCAGAATCTGCAACACAGCCTGACTCCTGTGAGACCTACTAACCCCTTAACTGCTGGAAGGTGCCTCCAGCACTTTGATTGATAGACCCTGTACTCAATTTGAAAGCAAAATACAAGCATACTAGTAGGCCCTACCACAAGACCATTGTAAAACAACTAAAAAAAATTTTTTTGTTAATGGAAAAAAAAAAAACCTT